>NC_092338.1:83244038-83545000 GCF_046630445.1 Rutidosis leptorrhynchoides | reverse complement strand
ATGTGGGAGGGGGAAATGAAATGACAGAAATGCAAAAGTTTATAGCTTCACAAGAGTATGAAAATGCTAGACATCGAGCATTTGAAGATTGGAAAGTTCATCAAAACCAAATCATAGCTCATTGCCAACATGTAGGTAGAAACTATATTCCTACTCCATCGCCCGTATTTCCTCCCTGGTCTATAGAGATCCAACCACCGTATCCTACGTATAACCCAGCCGAAGCATTTTATAACACATATGGTTATGCATGAAACCCCTACTGGTATCAGTATCATCCCTAGTTTACTTAGTTTTATTTATTTTATAATTTGTAATGTTGATACATTTAATACTTATGTTAATATTGTAATAGTTTTTATAATTTTCTAATTTTTTTTTATTAGATTTTAATAATTTTTGAATGTGGGGTAATATACCAAACTTCAAAAATATGTATATATGTTTGCAGTTTATCTTATGTACACAACAGGGTAAAACAACGCATTTTCAAAGACTGGCATTAAGTTCAGCAAAAGCAACTAATTTTGACGACAAGATGCAAAATAAATGTGATATAATAACAAGACGGAATGAACAAATGATATGCACCATTTATCATTCAGCAAACAAACACAAATATGTTTGGAAACTTTGGTAAAATTTAATCATTTCTACGCTAATCACCCTCAATAATTTAAATTGTTACTGATTTCTGGCAAATGAGGGCATTGCAAGATCTTAAGTGTGGGAAGGGGTTAAATTCTTTCGGATTTTTAAAATTTTTACTTTATACACTTGGTTACCATTAAAAATACTAGTAAAGCAGTAGTTGTATTAGAATCTAGTGCTCTCTGATAATAAAGAACAGCCCTAGTCTTATATACTGACTACCCAATTCTAGTAAAATTTTTCAAAATTTTCAATTAAATGAACTCAAAATCATGTTTATACATATTTATGAATGATAAAATTAGGTATTAACACCGAAATTATTGTTACCTCGGAAAGGACATAAATTGAGAAACAAACCAAAATGTTAAAATTCATTTAAATGGAATAGAGGACAATAAAAAGGAAAATAAAAGCCAAGTGTGGGAAAAATTACCAAGTTATCTTAAACATATGTCACATATTTCTGTAACAAATAATTGAAGATGCTTTTGTTTTGGACTAAATTAACTGTTTTACCCGATTTACTGTAATGAAAGATGGATCTACACGATGAATCAATTCCATCGTTAAAAGGAAGTAAAGTCTTCCGAAAAAGACACGTGCTTCTTGATTTAGGTCAAGAAGTTGTCGTCCAGACCAGCTGTAGGTTGACGAAAAATCTAGAAAATTCATCACTAAAATCAGCAGGAAATCCACGGACCTCAGCATAAAACAGGGTTGCCAAGTGGTCAGATTTATCCTAACCATGAGAAGGATTTATCTCGTACAATAGGGGGCACCGTGCAAATTAGCTTGATAAGACTAATGAATCAGATCCCCAGAAAGGATACTCTCTTTAAAGATTAAAAATCAGCTTATAAGCCTGATATTATTCAATCCTTGAGATTGACCTTAAAGATTGAGAATTCAAACTCATGGAATTCAATGATATCTAAACTCGAGCTTGAACGAGAAAAATATTTTGATCAAATTACAAACCGATTTGTTTTCTGAAAACCCATTTTCAATGCTTTCATTACCATTGAACGTAAAATCCTAGGAATTCACCTGGAATTCATTAGATCACCTGAACCAAATCGGGTGTCAACCGTAAGAACGGTGGTTGCATAGCATGGTCAAAGACGGGACCTTGTGCCAGACCAAAAAATCATAAGGGTGAGCTTTACTATTGCTCCTACCAAGGATAGTAATTGCGTCCGACATGTTATAGACCATAATTAAAAGCATGTCAGGGGACATTGCCTTAACAGTTGCTTGTTCAACGCTTTCCTTTACAACCGGACGGTAGTTTATCGAAAGGTAATATACGGGACAAGTGAACTAGACGTGTTGCTTTCCTAATACAAGGTTAGCAAGTGGGTAACACAAAACCACAAGTGTTGAGCTAAAATTTTCAAATCTGAAACCCACACAACCCATAAAAATATTTTGCAAACACCGGTGAAGGGTTATTCCGGAAAACTTATCTAGGGTAAAAAAACTAGATTTAATTTTCAAAAGATCAAATGTTTTCATAAAGATCCAATTTCCTTAATGGATCTAAATTTTATAGTCATGTGGGACTGTAAACCATATCGCTACTACCATTGTTTATACCGCCGTATAGAAATCACTGATGTACAAAGTGTGAAGAATAAAGAAGTGATTCTAGTATTTCAAGACTATATTGCTTGAGGACAAGCAACGCTCAAGTGTGGGAATATTTGATAATGCTAAAAATGAACATATATTTCATAGCATTATTCCTCAAGAAAGACAAGCTTTTAGTTGCAATTGTTCTATTTAAAAGTGATATTCGTTTAAATAATAAAAGGTGAAGACAAAAGACAGATTCGACGAATTGAAGACACAAACGACCAAAAAGCTCAAAAGTACAAAATACAATCAAAGAGGTTCCAATTATTGATAAGAAGCGTCTCAAAATTGCAAGAGTACAAGATTCAAAACGTAAAGTACAAGATATTAAATTGTACGCAAGGACGTTCGAAAATCCGGAACCGGGACCAAAGTCAACTCTCAACACTCGACCCAACGGACTAAAAATTACAAGTTAACTATGTATATAAATATAATATAATATATAATTAATTCTTAAAATTAATATATATATTATAATATATTTATAAATCGTCGGCAAACAAAGAGCCAAAGCTGGGTGAGCTGTAATTTCAAACTCCGCGAGTTGCGGAGTTTGAAGGCAAAAAATTACGCGACTCGCGGAGTTCACCTGGACTCAAATTCCTATAAAAGCCAACGCAGTTCGACGAAAAATATATCCAAAAATATCAATCTCTCTATATCTATACGTAAATATTTATATTTATATTTTAATTTTAATTTTAATTTTAATTTTAATTATAATAATAAGGGTATGTTAGCGAATGTTGTAAGGGTGTAAGTCGAAATTCTGTCCGTGTAACGCTACGCTATTTTTAATCATTGTAAGTTATGTTCAACCTTTTTAATTTAATGTCTCGTAGCTAAGTTATTATTATGCTTATTTAAAATGAAGTAATCATGATGTTGGGCTAATTACTTAAATTGGGTAATTGGGCTTTGTACCATAATTGGGGTTTGGACAAAAGAACGACACTTGTGGAAATTAGACTATGGGCTATTAATGGGCTTTATATTTGTTTAACTAAATGATAGTTTGTTAATTTTAATATAAAGATTCACAATTGGACGTCCCTATAAATAACCATATACACTCGATCGGATACGATGGGCAGGGTATTTATATGTACGAATAATCGTTCATTTAACCGGACACGGGAATGGATTAATAGTCACTAGAATTATTAAAACAGGGGTGAAATTATGTACAAGGACACTTGGCATAATTGATAATAAAGTATTAAAACCTTGGGTTACAATCAGTCGACATCCTGGTGTAATTATTAAACAAAGTAATAAAACCTTGTTACAGTTTAAGTCCCCAATTAGTTGGAATATTTAACTTCAGGTATAAGGATAATTTGACGAGGATACTCGCACTTTATATTTATGACTGATGGACTGTTATGGACAAAAACCAGACGGACATATTAAATAATCCAGGACAAAGGACAATTAAACCATGGACATAAAACTAAAATCAACACGTCAAACATCATGATTACGGAAGTTTAAATAAGCATAATTCTTTTATCTCATATTTAATTTCCTTTATTTTATATTTAATTGCACTTCTAATTATCGCACTTTTATTGTTATTGTATTTAATTGCACTTTTAATTATCGTACTTTTTAATTATCACAAGTTTATTTTATCGCACTTTTATTTATCGCAATTTCATTATCGTTATTTACTTTACGTTTTAAATTAAGTCTTTTATTTATTTAATATTTTATATTTTGTTTTAACTGCAACTAAAGTTTTTAAAATCGACAAACCGGTCATTAAACGGTAAAAACCCCCCTTTATAATAATAATATTACTTATATATATATTTGTATTTTTATAAAATAAAACTAATATAGCGTTAAGCTTTGTTTAAAAGATTTTCCCTGTGGACCGAACCGGACTTACTAAAAACTACACTACTGTACGATTAGGTACATTGCCTATAAGTGTTGTAGCAAGGTTTAAGTATATCCATTATATAAATAAATAAATATCTTGTGTAAAATTGTATCGTATTTAATAGTATTTCCTTGTAAAATATAAGCTATTTTATATACACCTCCAGAACATCAGTTACATAAGTAATAATATACATATATATAACAAATTAAAATATAGTTGTTATAATAATATCATAACTGTCATTATCAAGATATATATTAGTATTAATAATATTATGATATAATTATGAAATTTGGTGTAACTAAGTTGTTATATTGTTATTAATATTATTATTATCATTAATATTAATATTATTATAGTTAGTAGTATTATTAGTATTATGAGTAATATTATTATAAACATTTTTATAAATAATACCATTACTAATATCTAATATTATTATAATTATTATTAAAAATAATTATTAATGTTTATTTGAAACTAATACAGTTTATGGATATTAACATTAATAATAAGATTTTTTTTTATCATTATTATTTATTATTAATATAATTATTAATATTAATATTACATTTAATAAATATTAGAATTTGTTTTAATAAATTGTATATCTAAAGCAAAAATCGTGCAAGTGGGTTTATGGTAGCTATCATACTGTAATTAAGTTGTTATTTGTCTCTAAATCCAGTACAAGATCACAGATTACATTATCAATAACATCCAAAAATTGTTATCAATCTCTTTCACCTTTTAATTATTTATTTTTTTTTCTTTATTTTGAGCTGGATATATGTAGATACATATACAGCTTAGATATATCAAATCATCCAATTGGTAGAGGGAACAAAAGTCATTCAATCTTTCCATATTCAATTTTCATTTACAACTACAACCAACTACAATTATATGTCAATTTTAAATCAAAAATGCAAGAAACCCGGTAGCCTCTGTTCGCGTTAGTTGTTTTGTCCATAAACTCGATTCGAATGAATTTGTAAAATCTAAAATTGCAGAAGAGTTAGGAATTCTCTAGTGAAAATAACTGCAAAATTACAGCCTTCAATTCTTTAAAATGAGTTCGAATTTTCGAGTTAAACTTTTAAAATCAAAAAATCAACCTTTGTTCTTCATTAAAATTTGGATTCGTTCTTGTGTTTCATAACAAATTGAAGGTCCCTAAGGTTTCTAGGATGGATTTTAAAACTAATTCGTGTAGAAACTTTGGCCTGAAACAACTTATATATCAAAAATCATATTTTTTTTTTGTTGAAAACAGCGACTGCCAGCAGCAGTACTCTGTCGTTCGTTTTAAAAAAAATTTTATATATCAAATAATCGTTACGTATGGATATTAAATCCTATAATCGATTTTTTTCTTACCATTATTAAGCTTTAAAAGATTAGGATTCGATTTTAATTTTGATAGGGAAGATGAAGGAGAAGCAACAGCTTTAATATGTGTATTATATATTTAAGACTGTGTTTATGATCAGAAAAATTAAAGTGGCGGAGTGGTTAGGCAGTGGGTTATGGAACATGAGGTCACGGGTTCGAGGCCGGGTGCAGGCAGTCTTTTTTTTTGGAATTCTTCTTTATGAGGTAGTTACTCTCATTTATTATTATTATTATTATTGTTATTGATTATTATTATTGTTATTGTTATTAGTAATATAATTATAATTATTAGTATTGTTATTATTACTAATACAAGTTTTATGATCATTTATTATTATTGTTATTATTAAGGTTATAATTATTATCATTGTTATTATATCTAAATGTATTATAATTATCGTTAGTATTATTATAAGTATTATTGATATTATTATTACTAATATTACATATGCATTATTGTTATCATAATTATGATCATTATTATTACTATTATCATTATTATGAACATAATACAATTTATCATTTTAAATATTATTATTAGTAGCTTTTTATAAATTGTTAGTATTATTATTGTTATTATCAACAAAAGTGTTAGTAACAAAATCATTACTGACGTTATCATTTATTATTAGTATTATGATTATTGACGCAACTATGAATATTAATATTATTATTATGATCATTAACTTATCATTTTAGTGCTATTATTAACATAAGTATTTTTTTTTCTTTCTAAACAATATCGTTATTATTATTAGTAAATCATAATTTTTAAAAACTATTTTTTTTTATATACAATATTTTGACCTAACATATATATTATAATTGTACTAATAGTTTATATACCTATATGTAAAACATATTAACATTATTCACATAAATACTTATATATATAACAAACCAATGAATTTTAGATATAATACTAACTATATATATATATATATATATATATATATATATATATATATATATATATATATATATATATATATATATATATATATATATATATATATATATATATATAGATATTAATCATTTTAGATATATATACAACATAAATATATATATATATATATATATATATATATATATATATATATATATATATATATATATATATATATATATATATATATATATATATATATGTAATAATCATTTGCAAATATTTATATATACAAATTAAATAAATAATATATAAAGAGATAGTATATGAAATTGTTCGAGTACGGTTATATGTATTAATGAATATACAAATGATATAGGTTCGTGAATCCGAGGTCAACCCTGCATTGTTCGGTTATTTAATGTCGTTATATGTATTTTTACTACAAAATACATTAGGTGAGTTTCATTATTCCCTTTTTATATACATTTTGGAGCTGAGAATACATGCGAAACTTTTATAACTGTTTTATGAAATAGACACAAGTAATCGAAACTACACTCTATGGTTGAATTATCGAAATTGAATATGCCCCTTTTATTAAGTCTGGTAATCTAAGAATTAGGGAACAGACACCCTAATTGACGCGAACTCTAAAGATAGATCTATCGGGCCCAACAAGCCCCATCCAAAGTACCGGATGCTTTAGTACTTCGAAATTTAAATCATGTCCGAAGGAGGATCCCGGAATGATGGGGATATTCTTATATGCATATTGTGAATGTCGGTTACCAGGTGTTCAATCCATATGAATGATATTTTTGTCTCTATGCATGGGACGTATGTTTATGAGAAATGGAAATATGAAATCTTGTGGTCTATTAAAATTATGAAATGATTATTTATGTTAACCTAATGAACTCACCAACCTTTTGGTTGACACTTGAAAGCATGTTTATTCTCAGGTATGAAAGAAATCTTCCGCTGTGCATTTGCTTATTTTAGAGATATTACTTGGAGTCATTCATGACATATTTCAAAAGACGTTGCATTTGAGTCGTCGCATTCATCAAGATTATTATTAAGTCAATTATAGTTAGATATATTTTGAAATGGTATGCCTGCCGTCAACTTTTGATGTAATGAAAGATTGTCTTTTCAAAAACGAATGCAATGTTTGTAAAATGTATCATATAGAGGTCAAGTACCTCGCGATGTAATCAACTGTTGTGAATCGTTTATAATCGATATGGACATCGTCCGGAAGGATTAGGACGGGGCTTGACAGTTGGTATCAGAGCGATGGTCATAGTGAACCAGGTCTGCATTAGTGTGTCTAACTGATAAGTCGGTAGGATGCATTAGTAAGTCTGGACTTCGACCGTGTCTGCATGTCAAAAGTTTTGCTTATCATTTCTAGTCGGAAATCATCTGCTTATCATCCTTAGTCTAGACACATTTTATTGCATTGATTGCATGATTAGTGTATAGACAAAATTCATATCTTATCATACCTTCTAATTCATATCTTAACGTATCTGTTACTGTAAACTTTGCCTGACATTTTCCGTAGATTCCTCCGTAACTTATGGGATTTTAGTATTATATATGCATATGTAAATTATGTATTGCAGAGTACTAATCTACATCCTATAATTATTATTTTTATCAAAAAATCTTCATCTGATCGTACGAGATGAGTCCCTCAACCAGTTTGAGTCCTTAGATCCCGATAACTATTCCAATAGTTATTCCGACAGCTATTCCGACATAGAGTTTCACTCGAGCTCCAAAAGTAGTGTCACCGGAATGAATCAACCAATCATCCATCCCCAATTCATCTAATGGATTCGTGGTCAACTTAATCAATAGAGATGCGAAGAAGGCGATCTCTTCCACCAACCGAATTCACCTATTGGCGAAGAACCTGAAACACTTACCGGTGAACCAGTCCGAAACACCAATTTCACCATCATTTCCCGAATATCTCGCCATGATTATATACTATCTCAAAATTCTAAACCTTATTCATGCGCTTGTTCCGATCGACAATCATCCCAGTATAATAAAAGAAGTCAATGAGCTTCGCGCTCGAGTTGTAGCCCTGGAAAGTATGGTGCAAAACGTACCAGCTTCAGCAACATCACCTGCAACACCAGTACCACCAACAACCCAAATTTCAACATCACATGTCTCAACATCTCATTATGTACCTCGAGCATAATCATCAATCTGCGAATCGTTCTACATCATTTATCTTCGTTCGACATGGCGATTATGAAATCTCTAATGTTTTAGAGATTATATAGTATTGTTCTAATGATAAATCAAATGAGTCTAATAACATATAGACTCATTAAATCCATGATTACATCTGAAAAAAATATATATGTATATATGTTTTCATAAAGATTGTAATTAAAAATTCTTTTGTACAAACTGTTAATGGTGAAAACATTTTAACGGGTAGGTAATACCCAAAGAATATTTAGATTTCACATTAATAAGTTACACTGTACATTCTTCCAATCTGATTCAACAATCATTTACTATCCTATTTATAACCACCGATATACAAATCCGTTCATCACAAAATAACCAGTTTCATTCAATTTCATATTTGAATTCTGACTTATCAGAATCCAACAAGTAGCATAATGAAGAAAACATTGGACAAAATAAAATTTGTTAGAAACAAACAAATTAACTATGAGAAATTTTGTTAAGAATCCACGCTAACAAATCCTAGCTAACTGTTAATTCCGTATTATATTTTAATTATCGCAATTTATTTATCGCAATTTATATTCTCGTAATTTTATTTATCGTCATTTAATTTGTGTTATTTACTTTATGCTTTTAATTTATCGTCATTTAATTTCTGTTATTTATTTTACGCACTTTAAATATCGGGATATGTATACAAGGTTTTGACATATCATATTGACGCATCTATATATATTATTTGGAATCACCATAGACACTCTATATGCAGTAATGATCGAATTCTCTATACAGGGTTGAGGTTGATTCTATAATAATATATATACTTTGAGTTATGATCGAGTCTGATACATGTACACGGGTCACGATATGTATTAATTAATTCGAATATTATATATTAAACTATATATGAATTATTGAATTGTTAACTGTGGAATATCGACTGTGGATTAATAACATTGGATGATTAAAATGAATTAAAATATTGATTATAACATATGAAACTAAACAATTCTTCAAGTTTGCCACTTGATTTCATCTTAAACCTCAATTGTATCTTGACGATTTCAATCTGCGTACAAACCTTTCATGATTCTTGAAAACACCTCAATCGAGAGGATAAACCAACCGCACTTCATCTACGAGAAAGAAAGATTGATGCATATAATTGTGCACCTGAAAACTCTCAGAACCTGAGTAAACGTTAACACATATCTGTGCTAGCTCCTTTGGCGTTGTTATTACCGAAAATAACTTTACAATCCCTTTTCAAGGTAGTAAATTTTGTCACAGCTCCAACAAGTCAACTTCAATTTCCATTCGAATTAGCCTTATTATAACCTCGATATATAAGTTTTCCTGTCGTCATCATTACCGGAGAACCGTTTATATTTCACCACATCAGCAGTAAAATTACCAGCAAATTCAATGAATTTGGACTTTCCGAAAAATCATTATATTCATTGAAACCCCATCTTGTATTCATTTATACCCTGTAACAATAATTTCCATACCAATCACCGGGAATCAGCAATCAGTATTTCGAATCTCGTAGCATTTCTACATCAATAGTTATATGTATACATATAACAGTTATCTCCTAGAATTACGATCTTCAATACTGAAATTTTGAAAAGGCACCCAGCTTACGAATTGATACACTGAATGTTGAAAAAGCTGAATGAAGCAGCAGAAACTGTAGGCAACCGTAAACGACCTTAATCGTTGGAAGTTGATAATAAAGAATTGTATGTTGGCAAAGCTCATAAAAGTTGGAACTGGAAAACGGATTGAGCTAACCACAAAGGAGACCAAGGACAAATACAAGGATCATACCATATATTCAAAGAATCCAGGTAATTCTGGATCTGATGAAACCTTCAACGAATATCTTGCTCCGTACTCATGTTAAAATCTTGCGGAAAATCTTCCTCATCAACCATCGAACTTAGAAATTCCAAAATATCATCATCAATATCTTCGATATTTCTGAGGATATTTTCATAAATATTCTCGTCCGAAATTATATACCTCTTCGTGCTTCCTGTGTATCATTATATTGGAAACATTCAATAGAAAATTTAGTACCGAAAAGCTGATTATGCGAAACTATGAATGAAGCCGTGGACAAATCACAAAGAATAAGTTTGACTTCAAAGAATCCAAATAATTCAATGCCTTCTGAAATCTTTAGCGAATACCTTGCTTTTGACTCCAAACTCTTGCGGATAAATTTTCTTCACCATCCTTCGATATTAGAAATTCCAAGATATCATCATATCTTTCCTTATAAATATCCTCCATATTTCTGAAGATATTATCATAACTATACTTATCTGAAATCATTAATCTCTTCGTGCTATCAGTATTACATCATATAGAAACTGTTAGTTTCTATATTCTGTAAACTTCGAGCTTAAAATATGAATGTTACTAAAGTAATGTTGGAAACTGATGCATGAGTTAGTATAATATAATGACACTTGATCAACGTGATTATATTACATTAAGTTATGCCGAGTTTCTAAATGGGACATGATGATTCACAGATTATAACATCATCATGTGCCATGTTACACGACTCTTATATTTTTTCTGATATATAAACATATCAAGAACATATTTTCTTGATATTTCTATCTTTCCTGGATATTCTGGTAATTTGACGAATCAAAGATCGTACTATTACCATTTTTTTTCTTTCTTAGAACATTAACTATGTTCATTTTGAAATTCATATCTATGAATTCTGGACCGTTGCTCGCTTTACTAGAGGTCGAGAGGATAATAAAAAGGCAAAAAGATCCACAATATAAGAGAAAATATAAAACCCAATGACAACACCGAAATTACAAACCGTGGATATCAGTACATATGGCAATATAAAGACACGGGAGGATTATAAATACAATAACCCCTAGTGCATAATAGAAATAAACTGATTCTTCAGGTGGGAGTTGGAAAAGAAGAACGATCATTACGATAGTTAGAATAAGAACAAGGATCAGAACAGGGTTAAGCATTTTCATAAATCTTTTGAATTTGGGAATTGAGTATAGAAGTGGTGAAAACTAATGGAACGGAAAAGGTAAATTTATAATGGAAAAATCAGACGTAGTAATCGAGGCAGATCACCGTATTTCATTATAGAGATCTTAATATCCTTATTCGTCGAAGAATCAGATCTTTTAGATTTCGAAGATTTTCTTTAAATCCCTTGAATTTCGGAATTCAATCAAGACAATGTCAGAAGTTAAGACACACTTTATTTTATAAATTCAACTCTGACTCTGTCAAAAGTTAAGATGAATCTTTACTTTCCTATTTCGCTCTTTGGTGATAGCTTCATTAGTACTCTTCGAATAATCGAATTACTTTTATCCATATTACTCAATGGTGATAAAACTCAATTTATCAACTCACATTCATCATGAAAACATTTTTATTGTTAGCCATGACCACCTCACTCAAATTTCGGGACGAAATTTCTTTAACGGGTAGGTACTGTGATGACCCGGAGATTTCCGACCAAATTTAAACTTAATCGGTAAATGTTTCTGACACGATAAGCGAAGTCTGTAATGTTGGGTCAACAAAATTTTGAACTGTTTCATACATTCATGTAACCTCGACCATTGCCGATGATTCACGAACCATTTTTTATAAATAAATACATATGTGTTTATAAATGTATGAATATAATAATTGGAATTGGATGTAAGTGAAAATACAGAATAATTAAGTGCAACTTAAAAAGAAACCATATATAAATATGTATAGTTATTATAATTTTTGTATTTTGTAAAATGTAAAAATTATGGATATTTAAATTAAAATTATTATATAATTTATTATATGATTAATAAATGTTACATAAGTAATAATATACATATATATAACAAATTAAAATATAGTTGTTATAATAATATCATAACTGTCATTATCAAGATATATATTAGTATTAATAATATTATGATATAATTATAAAATTTGGTGTAACTAAGTTGTTATATTGTTATTAATATTATTATTATCATTAATATTAATATTATTATAGTTAGTAGTATTATAAGTATTATGAGTAATATTATTATAACCATTTTTATAAATAATACCATTACTAATATCTAATATTATTATAATTATTATTAAAAATAATTATTTGTGTTTATTTGAAACTAATACAGTTTATGGATATTAACATTAATAATAAAAAAATTTTTATCATTATTATTTATTATTAATATAATTATTAATATTAATATTACATTTAATAAATATTAGAATTTGTTTTAATAAATTGTATATCTAAAGCAAAAATCGTGCAAGTGGGTTTATGGTAGCTATCATACTGTAATTAAGTTGTTATTTGTCTCTAAATCCAGTACAAGATCACAGATTACATTATCAATAACATCCAAAAATTGTTATCAATCTCTTTCACCTTTTAATTATTTATTTTTTTTTTCTTTCTTTTGAGCTGGATATATGTCGATACATATACAGCTTAGATATATCAAATCATCCAATTGGTAGAGGGAACAAAAGTCATTCAATCTTTCCATATTCAATTTTCATTTACAACTACAACCAACTACAATTATATGTCAATTTTAAATCAAAAATGCAAGAAACCCGGTAGCCTCTGTTCGCGTTAGTTGTTTTGTCCATAAACTCGATTCGAATGAATTTGTAAAATCTAAAATTGCAGAAGAGTTAGGAATTCTCTAGTGAAAATAACTGCAAAATTACAGCCTTCAATTCTTTAAAATGAATTCGAATTTTCGAGTCAAACTTTTAAAATCAAAAAGTCAACCTTTGTTCTTCATTAAAATTTGGATTCGTTCTTGTGTTTCATAACAAATTGAAGGTCCCTAAGGTTTCTAGGATGGATTTTAAAACTAATTCGTGTAGAAACTTTGGCCTGAAACAACCTATATATCAAAAATCATATTTTTTTTTTTTTTTGAAAACAGTGACTGCCAGCAGCACTACTCTGTCGTTCGTTTTTAAAAAAATGTATATATCAAATAATCGTTACGTATGGATATTAAATCCTATAATCGATTTTTTTCTTACCATTATTAAGCTTTAAAAGATTAGGATTCGATTTTGATTTTGATAGGGAAGATGAAGGAGAAGCAACAGCTTTAATATGTGTATTATATATTTAAGACTGTGTTTATGATCAGAAAAATTAAAGTGGCGGAGTGGTTAGGCAGTGGGTTATGGAACATGAGGTCACGGGTTCGAGGCCGGGTGCAGGCAGTCTTTTTTTTTTGGAATTCTTCTTTATGAGGTAGTTACTCTCATTTATTATTATTATTATTATTGTTATTGATTATTATTATTGTTATTGTTATTAGTAATATAATTATAATTATTAGTATTGTTATTATTACTAATACAAGTTTTATGCTCATTTATTATTATTGTTATTATTAAGGTTATAATTATTATCATTGTTATTATATCTAAATGTATTATAATTATCGTTAGTATTATTATAAGTATTATTGATATTATTATTACTAATATTACATATGCATTATTGTTATCATAATTATGATCATTATTATTACTATTATCATTATTATGAACATAATACAATTTATCATTTTAAATATTATTATTAGTAGCTTTTTATAAATTGTTAGTATTATTATTGTTATTATCAACAAAAGTGTTAGTAACAAAATCATTACTGACGTTATCACTTATTATTAGTATTATGATTATTGACGCAACTTTGAATATTATTATTATTATTATTATTATTATGATCATTAACTTATCATTTTAGTGCTATTATTAACATAAGTATTTTTTTTTTCTTTCTAAACAATATCGTTATTATTATTAGTAAATCATAATTTTTAAAAACTATTTTTTTTTTATATACAATATTTTGACCTAACATATATATTATAATTGTACTAATAGTTTATATACCTATATGTAAAACATATTAACATTATTCACATAAATACTTATATATATAACAAACCAAAGAATTTTAGATATAATACTAACTATATATATATATATATATATATATATATATATATATATGTAATAATCATTTGCAAATATTTATATATACAAATTAAATAAATAATATATAAAGAGATAGTATATGAAATTGTTCGAGTACGGTTATATGTATTAATGAATATACAAATGATATAGGTTCGTGAATCCGAGGTCAACCCTGCATTGTTCGATTATTTAATGTCGTTATATGTATTTTTACTACAAAATACATTAGGTGAGTTTCATTATTCCCTTTTTATATACATTTTGGGGCTGAGAATACATGCGAAACTTTTATAACTGTTTTACGAAATAGACACAAGTAATCGAAACTACACTCTATGATTGAATTATCGAAATCGAATATGCCCCTTTTATTAAGTCTGGTAATCTAAGAATTAGGGAACAGACACCCTAATTGACGCGAACTCTAAAGATAGATCTATCGGGCCCAACAAGCCCCATCCAAAGTACCGGATGCTTTAGTACTTCGAAATTTAAATCATGTCCGAAGGAGGATCCCAGAATGATGGGGATATTCTTATATGCATATTGTGAATGTCGGTTACCAGGTGTTCAATCCATATGAATGATATTTTTGTCTCTATGCATGGGACGTATGTTTATGAGAAATGGAAATATGAAATCTTGTGGTCTATTAAAATTATGAAATGATTATTTATGTTAACCTAATGAACTCACCAACCTTTTGGTTGACACTTGAAAGCATGTTTATTCTCAGGTATGAAAGAAATCTTCCGCTGTGCATTTGCTCATTTTAGAGATATTACTTGGAGTCATTCATGACATATTTCAAAAGACGTTGCATTCGAGTCATCGCGTTCATCAAGATTATTATTAAGTCAATTATAGTTAGATGTATTATGAAATGGTATGCATGCCGTCAACTTTTGATGTAATGAAAGATTGTCTTTTCAAAAACGAATGCAATGTTTGTAAAATGTATCATATAGAGGTCAAGTACCTCGCGATGTAATCAACTGTTGTGAATCGTTTATAATCGATATGGACTTCGTCCGGAAGGATAAGGACGGGGCTTGACAATATATCCCCACTAGCCACAAATTCTTACACGTTTAGTGACATCTTGGTTTAATGTTTCGATTATATTGTGACACTTTTTGATATCTCTCAATTCATAACTCTATAATTATTTTATATTTTAAAATTCATATTGAATGAAAATATATTAGACTATAGTTTCATTTCGATAATAATTCATTGACGCAAAATACATTTTTGACCACATTACGTTGGCCACATAATTGGGCCAAATTATGTGGCAAGCATGCTAAAAAAACTTCGGTTAAAATTTGGACCCACTTTTGCATGATGAATAGATTACGACATTATAAGAAAGACTTCCTGAAGGCCTGCTTCCATTCGAAATAGTTTTGACGCCGAAAAAGTCATTTTGTAATTTCTAAAGGTGAATTTTGAACTTTCAGATTTTACGATAATTATTACCATTGCATTTGAACTCATATGCATATTTAGATATTATTTTGATACTTGTTTTTTATGTAACACTTTATTTACATACATTGAGAATATTTTTGAGAATAATATATACCCACTAGCCACAAATCCTTACACGTTTAGTGAAATCATCGTTTAATGGTTCATTTATTTTGTGACACTTTTTGATATATCTCTATTCAAACCTATAAAATTGTTTCTATTTTAAAATTTCATATTGAATGAAAATATATTTGACTATAGTTTCGTTTCGATAATAATTCATGGCCGCAAAACACATTTTTGAGTACATTACGTTGGCCACGTAATTGGGCCAAATTATGTGGCAAGCATGCTAAAAAATATCGGTTGAATATTGAACCCACTTTAGCATGATGAATAGATAACGACGTTATGAGAAAGACTTCCTGAAGGCTTGCTTCCATTCGAAATAATTTTGACACCAAAAAAGTCGTTTTGCTATTTCTAAAGGTCAATTTTGAACTTTTAGATTTTACAATAATTATTACCTTTGTATTTGAACACTTATACATATTTAAATACCATTTTGATACTTGTTTTTTATGTAACAATTTATTTAGGTTCATTGAGAATATTTTAGGGTTAATATATCCCTACTAGCCACAAATCCTTACAATAATGGTTTGATTACTTTGTGACACTTTTTTGTATCTCTCAATTCATAACTCTATAATTGTTTCTATTTTAAAATTCCATATTTTATGAAAATATATTTGACTATAGTTTCATTTCGATAATAGTTAATGACCGCAAAACACATTTTTGAGCACATTACATTGGCCAAATAATCAGGCCAAATTATGTGGCAAACATGCTAAAAAAAACTTCGGTTGAGAATTGGACCCACTTTCACACGATGAATTGATAACGACTCTATGAGAAATACTTCCCTAAGGCTTGCTTCCATTCGAAATAGTAACGCCAAAAAAGTCGTTTTGCTATTTCTAAAGGTGAATTTTGGACTTTCGGAATTTACGATAATTATTACCTTTGCATTTGAACTCTTATGCATATCTAAATACTATTTTGATGCTTGTTTTCTTTGTAACACTTTATTTAGGTACATCGAGAATATTTTTGGGTTAATATATCCCCACTAGCCACAAATCCTTACACGTTTAGTAACATCTTGGTTCAATGGTTCGATTATTTTGTGACACTTGTTGATATCTCTCAATTGATAACTCTATAATTGTTTCTATTTTAAAATTTCATATCGAATGAAAATATATATGACCATAGTTTTGTTTCGATAATAACTCAAGGCCGCAAAACACATTTTTGAGCACATTACGTTGGCCACATGATCGGGCCAAATTATGTGGCAAATATGCTAAAAAAAACTTTGGTTAATATTTGGATCACTTTTGCACGATGAATAGATAACGACGTTATGAGAAAGACTTCCTGAAGGCTTGCTTCTATTCGAAATAGTTTTGCGTCGAAAAAGTCGTTTTGCTATTTCTAAAGGTGGATTTTGAACTTTAAGATTTTACGATAATTATTACCTTTGCATTTGAAATCTTATGCATATTTAAATACCATTTTAATACTTATTTTTATGTAACATTTTATTTAGGTATATTAAGAATAGGGATGACAAAATGACCCGTACCCGATGGGGAAACCCAAAACCCATTATAATTGGGTCGGGTCTGACCCGAGTCCATCGGGTCATGGGTCGGGTATGGGGATGGTTACAAAAAAAATTTCCGGGTTCGGGTTCGGGTATGGTTTTGGATAACAACCCGTATACCTGACCTGTATACCCGACCCGCATACCCATATACCCGACCCGAGGAATTTTAATAATAATTTTTTTGTAAAATTTTAGAATTAGTATTATATTGTTAATGTATGAAAGATTTCTCTTATTTTTTTTAAAAACGAGTATAGTTTTTTATTCAATATAATCATATACAACATGTTTTCGAGATGTGATATTTTATATACTTTGTGTATTTGAGTATTTGAGAAACTTTTCAATCAACTTTTTGTATGTGATATTTTATAATACTTTAAACATGAAGTAGTTAAGTTAATTTTTGATATTTTTATTTGGTAACTTACTGAAAAATAGATACAAAATGACTAATTGGGTATACCCGTTTACCCGTGGGGAAATCCGAAACCTAATAGTATGTAAGTAAATGGGGACCCGACGGGTTTCAGGCCGGGTTTGGGGCAGGGTTTTTTAATCGGGTTCGCGTCCGGGATTACCTAAACCCGACCCAAACCCGACCCTATGTCATCCCTAATTAAGAATATGTTTGGGGTTAATATATCCCCACTAGATCCTTACACGTTTAGTGACATCTTGATTTAATGGTTCAATTATTTTGTGACACTTTTTGTATCTCTCAATTCATAACTCTATAATTATTTCTATTTTAAAATTTCATATTGAATGAAAATATATTTGACTATAGTTTAGTTTCGATAATAATTCATGGTCGCAAAACACATTTTTGAGCACATGACGTTGGCCATATAATCTGGCCAAATTATGTGGCAAGCCTGCTAACAAAACTTCGATTGAAAATTGGATCCACTTTCGCACGATGAACAGATAACTATGCTATGTTAAAAACTTCTTGAAGGATTGCTTCCATTCGAAATAGTTTTGACGACGAAAAAGTCATTTTGCTATTTCTAAAAGTGAATTTTGAACTTTCAGATTTTACGATAATTATTACCTTTGCATTTGAACTCTTATGAATATTTAAATTTATTTTGATACTTGTTTTTATGTAACACTTTATTTAGGCACATTTAGAGTATTTTGGGGTTAATATATCCCCACTAGGCACAAATCCTTACACGTTTAGTGACATCTTGGTTTAATGGTTCGATTATTTTGTGACACTTTTTGATATCTCTCAATTCATAACTATATAATTGTTTCTATTTTAAAATTTCATATTGAATGAAAATATATTTGACTATAGTGTCATTTTGATAATAATTCGTGGCCGCAAAACACATTTTTTAGCACATTACGTTGGCCACATAATTGGACCAAATATGTGACAAGCATGCTAAAAAAACATCGGTTGAAAATTGGACCCACTTTCGCACGATGAATAGATAACGACGTTATGAGAAAGATTTCCTGAAGGCTTGATTCCATTCGCAATAGTTTTGAAGCCGAAAAAGTCATTTTGCTATTTCTAAAGGTCAATTTTGAACTTTCAGATTTTACAATAAGTATTACCTTTGTATTTGAACTCTTATGCATATTTAAATACCATTTTGATACTTGTCTTTTATGTAACAATTTATTTAGGTTCATTGAGAATATTTTTGGGGTTAATATATCCCTACTAGCCATAAATTCTTACACTAATGGTTTGATTATTTTGTGACACTTTTTTATATCTCTCAATTCATAACTCTATTGTTTCTATTTTAAAATTTTATATTGTATGAAAATATATTTGACTATAGTTGCGTTTCGAAAATTAATATCGGCTAAAAGTCACGTTTTTACCCCCGATATTGAGTCCCAAAAAGCATAAAGGTCCAAACTTTGTCGGCAAAAGGCGATGCAAAAAGAATCAAGAGAATCGGAGCTAAAACGAAGATTCTAGAGTGAAAAAGGTGAAAGATAAGAAATCAAGTTACGACCCAGGAAATAGGCTGACCAGGGCAGGCCAAACGGCTTTCTAAACGAATTGTTAAACGGCCTGCCACTATGGGAAATGGCCTGCCAAACTGCCCAGACAAACGGCAATAAAAAATGGGTGGCCTGGTCAAACGGGCCTTCCAAACGGCCTGCCAAACGGCCTGCCAGTCGTTTGCAGGCATTTTTCACTTCTATTTAAAGGCTTTTTGTCATTCATTTTCAACACACCTCTCTTCACTCTCTCACTACAATTCACTTTCTCTCACTAAAGCTTTCAAGGCCTTCTCACCTCTGAGGGGAAAATTAAGTACCCGTAGGCGAACGCCGAAGATTGTAATAGGAGCGGTCTAGAGGATGTCAGCACTTGTAATGATCCAGATCTCTTCTGTGAACGGTGAATGCTTTCCTTAATTTAATAAAGTTATCTTGTTACTTTAAGTTGCTTTCATCTTGCATGCTTATCTATATGTTATAAATGTTTATTACGTGTTGAATACTTTATCTGAAACTTATGCTATTGTTATGCTGAAACCTTGGCGGTTTAGAAGTCTAATTCACAGATCACCCTTTTCGCTTATTCACGTGGCTATAACCTAGTATTAGGACTTGATCAACCATAGGATACATGTAAGTAGTTATGTGTGCTTAACGTCACAATAGGGATTTAGTACCTACGTACGAATAACTATTTATTCGTCAGAGAAGAGCTACCCATTTAGGTTGTGATTAGAGTAGGCAATATAGAGTTCATTGAACACTGGCTTACTCAAAAGCATGATTCGCGTCAGAAGCAATGTTTTTGAGATGTTGTAATATGATCCGGGGTTTAGTAAGTGATTGCAAAGGAGAGACCTCTAATTCAATTAGCAGTGCCTTAGAATATCTAAGATTGCACATCTGTTAATGTTAAGGAATAACTTAGTATTAAGTGGTGGAATATTACTGTAGTTAGACCAACTAGGATTAAGAAAAGCTGAGACTTTCCTTTAGGGATATACCACTTTATTCATGTACCTAGGATTCCATCCATAAGTTCGTTTAAACCTTCTAAAGTTAATGTTGGGAGTAGGGATATCCGTCTTAGCTAGAATCTTCAAATCCTAAACTCTTAGTGACAAATCAGTTAGGTTCATAGCCCGGTTGATTAAGCTTTAGTGTTTATTCTAGGAAGTTAAACTCTTGTGATAGTTCCCCATCAGTTTCCTATTCTTCATACCTATCCCTTTTTAACTTTCTAGTTTATATTACCTTTAGTTAATCTTAATCTATCCCCACTTGTCACTAGGGTTAACTATATAGGCACTTTATCCCACGTCACTGAGCAAACATACAAAAATACGAACCTGAGTTATATTTACCACTTACTCGTTAAAAGGAAGACAAGTAGGTGAGCTATAGCTAGGAAACCCATCTAAACATATATAATAAAACCACTACTCTATTTTGGTAACTGGTTCTGACGTTTTATGACCTAATGACACCGCACAAATAAAACCATCCATTTTAGTCATAACAATAATAATTCATGGCCGCAAAACACATTTTTGAGCACATTACGTTGGCCAAACAATCGGGCCAAATTATGTGGCAAACATGCAAAAAAAAAATTGGGTTGAGAATTGGACCCACTTTCGCACGATGAATTGATAACGACGCTATAAGAAAGACTTCCCGAAGGCTTGCTTCCATTTGAAATAGTTTTGATGCCAAAAAAGTCGTTTTTCTATTTCTAAAGGTGAATTTTGAACTTTCAGATTTTACGATAATTATTACCTTTGCATTTGAACTCTTATGCATATTTAAATACTATTTTCATACTTATTTTTTATGTAACACTTTATTTAGGTACATTGATAATATTTTTGGGGTTAATATATCCCACTAGCCACAAATCCTTACACGTTTAGTAACATCTTGGTTTAATAGTTCGATTATTTTGTGACACTTATTGATATCTCTCAATTGATATCTCTATAATTGTCTCTATTTTAAAATTTCATATTGAATAAAAATATATTTGATCATAGTTTTGTTTCGATAATAATTCATGGCCGCAAAACACATTTTTGAGCACATTACGTTGGCCACATAATCGGGCCAAATTATGTGACAAATATTTGGTTAATATTTGGACCATTTTCGAACGATGAATAGATAACGACGTTATGAGAAAGACTTCCAAAAGGCTTTCTTCCATTCGAAATAGTTTTGACGCCGAAAAACTCGTTTTGCTATTTCTAAAGGTGAATTTTGAACTTTCAGATTTTACGATAATTATTACCTTCGCATTTGAACTGTTATGCATATTTAAATACCATTTTGATACTTGTTTTTATGTAACACTTAATTTAGGTACATTAAGAATATGTTTGGGGTTAATATATCCCCACTAGCCACAAATCCTTACACATTTAGTGACATCTTGATTTAATCGTTTAATTATTTTATGACAATTTATTATATCTCTCAATTCATAACTCTATAATTGTTTATATTTTTAAATTTCATATTTTTTTTTTTTTTTTTTTTTTTTTTTTTTTTTTTTTTTTTTTTTTTTTTGAAAGGCAATGTTAGTGGTTAGAGTTAATTCACGAAAATCCCCCCCCCCCCGAGACTCGAACCCTTGGTCTCCTCGAACACCATGTTAACATGGTGACCAATGAGGCAAAGCCCCATTGGCTTTTTAAATTTCATATTGAATGAAGATATATTTGACTATAGTTTAGTTTCGATTATAATTCATGACCGCAAAACATATTTTTTAGCAAATTACGTTGGCCACATAATCGGGCCAAATTATGTGGCAAGCATGCTAAAAAAAATTCGGTTGAAAATTGGACTCACTTTCGCATGATGAATAGATAGCTACGCTATGCTAAAAACTTCTTGAAGGCTTGCTTCCATTCGAAATAGTTTTGATGCCGAAAAAGTCGTTTTGCTATTTCTAAAGGTGAATTTTGAACTATCAGATTTTACGATAATTATTACCTTTGCATTTTAACTATTATGAATATCTAAATATTATTTTGATACTTGTTTTTTATGTAACACTTTATTTAGGTAGATTTAGAATATTTTTGGGGTTAATATATCCCCATTAGGAACAAATCCTTACACGTTTAGTGACATCTTGGTTTAATGGTTCGGTTATTTTGTGACACTTTTTGATATCTCTCAATTCATAACTCTAAAATTCTTTCTATTTTGAAATTTCATATTGAATGAAAATATATTTGACTATAGTTTCGTTTCGATAATAATTCATGCCCGCAAAACACATTTTTGACCACATTACGTTGGCCACATAATCCGGCCAAATTATGTGGCTAGCATGCTAAAAAAACATCGATTGAAAATCGGACCCACTTTCGCACGATGAATAGATAACGATGCTAGGTGAAAGACTTCTTGAAGGCTTTCTTTCATTCGAAATAGTTTTGACACCGAAAAAGTCGTTTTGCTATTTCTAAGGGTGAATTTTGAACTTTCAGATTTTACGATAATTATTACCTTTGCATTTGAACTCTTATGAATATTTAAATATAATTTTGATACTTATTTTTTATATAACACTTTATTTAGGTACGTTTAGTATATTTTTTAGGTTAATATATCCCCACTAAGCACAAATCCTTACACGTTTAGTGATATCTTGGTTTAATGGTTCGATTATTTTGTGACACATTTTGATATCTCTCAATTCATAACTCTATATTTGTTTCTATTTTAAAATTTCATATGAATGAAAATATATTTTGACTATAGTTTCGTTTCGATAATAATTCATGGCTGCAAAACACATTTTTGAGCACATTACGTTGGCCACATAATCGGGCCAAATTATGTGGCAAGCATGCTAAAAAAAACTTTGGTTGATAATTAGACCCACCTTGCATGGTGAATAGATAATGACGCAATGAACAAGACTTTCTGAAGGCTTGCTTACATTCGAAATAGTTTTGACGCCGAAAAAGTCGTTTTGCTATTTCTAAAGGTGAATTTTGAACTTTCGAATTTTACGATAATTATTACCTTTGCATTTGAACTCTTATGCATATTTAAATATTATTTTGATATTTGTTTTTTATGTAACAATTTATTTAGGTTCATTGAGAAGATTTTTGGGGTTAATATATCTCTACTAGCCACAAATACTTACACGTTTAGCGACATCTTGATTTAATGGTTTGATTATTTTGTGACACTTTTTGATATCTCTCAATTCATGCTTCTATAATTGTTTCTATTTTAAAATTTCATATTGAATATAGATATATTTTACTATAGTTTAATTTCGATAATAATTCATAGCCGCAAAACTCATTTTTGAACACATTACGTTGGTCATATAATTGGGCCAAATTATGTGGCAAGCATGCTAAAAAAACTTCGGTTGAAAATTGGACTCACTTTCGCACGATGAATAGATAACGACACTATGAGAAAGACTTATTGAAGGCTTGCTTCCATTCGAAATAGTTTTGACGGCAAAAAAGTCGCTTTGCTATTTCTAAAGGTGAATTTTGAACTTTCGGATTTTACGATAATTATTACCTTTGCATTTGAACTCTTATGCATATTTAAATATCATTTTGATTCTTGTTTTTTATGTAACACTTTATTTGGGTTCATTGAGAATATTTTTAGGGTTAATATATCCCCACTAACTACAAATCCTTACACGTTTAGTGATATCTGGGTATAATGGTTCGATTATTTTGTGAGACTTTTTGATATCCCTAAATTCAAAACTCTATAATTATTTCTATTTTAAATTTTATATTAAATGAAAATATATTTGACTATAGTTTGTTTCAATAATAATTCATGGCCGCAAAACACATTTTTGAGCACATTGCGTTGACCACATAATCGGGCCAAATTATGTGGCAAGCATGCTAAAAAAATTCAGTTGAAAATTGGACCCATTTTCGCACGATGAATAGATAACGACGCTATAAGCAAGACTTCTTGAAGGCTTGCTGCCATTCGCAATAGTTTTGACGCTAAAAAAGTCGTTTTGTTATTTCTAAAGGTGAATTTTGAACGTTCAGAATTTACGATAATTATTACCTTTGCATTTAAACTCTTATGCATATTTAAATACCATTTTAATACCTTTTTTATGTAACACTTTATTTAGGTACATTGAGAATATTTTTGGGGTTAATATATCCCCACTAGCCACAAATCCTTACACGTTTAGTGACATCTTGATTTAATGGTTCGATTATTTTGTGACACTTTTTGATATCTCTCAGTTCATAACTCTATAATTGTTTCTATTTTAAAATTTCATATTGAAAGAAAATATATTTGACTATAGTTTGGTTTTGATGATAATTCATGTCCGCAAAACACATTTTAAGCACATTACGTTGGCACATAATCGGGCCAAATTATGTGGCAAGCATGCTAAAAAAACTTTGGTTGAAAATTGGACCCACCTTCGCACGATGAATAGATAACGATGCTATGAGAAAGACTTCCCGAAGTCTTGCTTCCATTCAAAATAGCTGTGACGGCGAATAAGTAAAGGTGAATTTTGAACTTTCAGATTTTACGATAATTATTACCTTTGCATTTGAACTCTTATGGATATTTAAAATACCATTTTGTACTTGTTTTTTATGTAACACTTTATTTAGGTTCAATGGGAATATTTTTGGGGTTAATATATCCCCACTAGTCGTAAATTCTTACACGTTTAAGGACATCTTGGCATAACGGTCAATTATTTTGTGAGACTTTTTCATATATCTCAATTTAAAACTCAATAATTGTTTCTGTTTTAAAATTTCATATAGAATGAAAATATATTTGACTATAGTTTTGTTTTAATAATAATTCATGGCCACAAAACACATTTTTGAGCACATTGCGTTGGACACATAATCGGTCCAAATTATGTAGCAAGCATGTTAAAACACTTCGGTTGAAAATTGGACCCATTTTCGCACGATGAATAGATAACAACGCTATGAGCAAGTGTAACGACCCGTCAAAATCGCTATTGACGCGGCACGTTAATCATTGATTCCACAGTGAGGTTTTGACCTCTATATGATACGTTTTGATAAAATATTGCATTCATTAAATAAGTGACTTTCTAAACATAGAAAGTTATAAACATGTGGGCGAGTGCTTAGGTATAAGCAAAATCCCAAAATACATAAGTCTTTAATTTACAGGTTGACATCACAGTCCAATTATTTATTACACAATGCAGTTTTATTTTGAATGCAATAAACTTTGTACAAAGCATGAGAGACTCCATGCAGGCAACAAGCACATCACAGCGGGAGCATTCTAAGGACCTGAGAATAAAACATGCTAAAAAGTCAACACGAATGTTGGTGAGCTATAGGTTTATTTGCTCGAGTCATAAACATATATAAAGATAGAGCACAAGATTTCATCAAAAGTTTATCAATAGATTCTACGTAACAGAGCACCCTGGTAACTAAACTTAACGCTATAGTGATAATTACCCCATTCGTTTTAATACACGCAAACCAACGTGTCTTAAACTCAAATAACATACGTCCGTTAAAAGGCTAGCGCTCTAGCTCGGACGGGGATGTCAAGCCCTATGGATCCATATACAATTATTCACCAGTCCATATCCTATGTACTGGCAGCTACTAGTTACCAAAGCTAAGGGATTTTCGGTTTAACTCAGTGTAGAATTTAGTATGTACTTGTGTCTTATTGCGTTTAAAATAAATTGCATGTATTCTCAGTCCAAAAATATTTAAAGTATATAAAAAAAACTCACAGTTCAATATTGAGACTCAATATTGTAGGCAAATTGCGTAGACGTAATGATGGTAGACGACTGTATGGTTAGCCTTGGATTCAAGAACAATACCCCGAACAATACCCAATATTTCTTTAGCTTAAAGCGGTTTGAAATCCAAATTAAAAACACCCTCGTATATACCTTATTATTATTAAATTTAAATTTAAAATTATAATTATAATATAAATATAAATAAAGATTATAGAAGAAGAAAAAAAGTGTGAGGAAATCCGTCGAGCAAACTGACCTTTTATAATACTTTTGCATTTACTGTAGCTCATGCGATCGCATGAGTTTTCAGTGTTTTTGCCATGCTATCGCATGGCCGCCTTTTTCGTTTTTGTTTGCTAGTTCGTCGACATCAAATAGTGTACTGTAGCAATAGTGTACTGTAGCAAATAGTGTACTGTAGCAAATAGTGTGTTACTGTAGCAAATCACTGTAGCAAAGTCGTTTTCACTGTAGCACTGTAGCAAAATACGGTTTCAGTGTAGCAAATAGTGTTTTACTGTAGCAAATAGTGTTTTACTGTAGCAAATAGTGTTTTACTTGTACATCTTATAATATATATATTTATATGTATATTTACATAATATTAAATCATATAGAGAGTTGGTTTAAATTAGTCAAAATTTTCCGGGTCATCACATAACCTCCCCGTTAAAGAAAATTTCGTCCCGAAATTTTGAGTAGTACCTGTTTTATGAGCGATATCAGTGAACAAATGTGGATACTTTTGCTTCATTTGATCCTCACGTTCCCAAGTAAACTCGGGTCCTCGTCTAGCGTTCCAACGAACCCTAACTATCGGTATTTTGCTTTGTTTTAATTGTTTGACCTCACGGTCCATGATTTCAACAGGTTCTTCGATAAAATGGAGTTTATCATTGATTCGTATTTCGTCAAGAGGAATTACGACATCCTCTTCAGCTAAACATTTCTTCAAATTTGACACGTGAAATGTGTCGTGAACACTACTAAGTTCTTGCGGTAGCTTTAATCGATAAGCAACTGCTCCAATTCTTTCGGTGATTTCAAAGGGTCCTACGTACCTAGGACTTAGCTTTCCTCGTTTACCGAATTGTACAACGCCTTTCCAGGGTGACACTTTCAACATGACTTTGTCGCCCACTTGAAATTCTAGCGGTTTTCTTCTTACATCAGCATAACTCTTTTGGCGACTCATGGCCGTTTTCAATCGCTGTTCTATTTGAATGATCTTCTCGGTGGTTTCATGAATAATTTCTGGTCCAGTAAGTTGTCTTTCTCCTACTTCACTCCAACAGATAGGAGATCTGCACTTTCTACCGTAAAGTGCTTCAAATGGCGCTGCGTTGATGCTCGTATGATAGCTGTTATTGTATGAAAATTCTGCCAATGGTAGATGTTTATCCCATCCGTTTCCGAAATCGATGACACATGCCCTCAGCATGTCTTCTAGGGTTTGAATGGTTCTTTCACTTTGGCCATCTGTCTGGGGGTGATATGCTGTACTCATATCCAAACGTGTCCCCATTGCTTTCTGTAAAGTTTGCCAGAACCTTGAAGTAAATCAGCTGTCGTGATCAGAGATGATGGACACAGGCACACCGTGTCTAGAAATAACTTCTTTTATGTAAACTTGTGCCAACTTTTCCATCTTATCGGTTTATCGTATCGGTAAAAAGTGAGCAGACTTAGTGAGACGATCCACAACAACCCAGATGGTGTCGTAACCTCCCACTGTTTTCGGTAGCTTTGTGATAAAATCCATGGTAATACATTCCCACTTCCATTGAGGAATCTCTGGTTGTGTCAGCAGTCCTGACAGTTTCTGATGTTCAGCCTTGACCTTGGCGCAAGTCAGGCACTTTCCAACATAAGTAGCAATGTCGGCTTTCATGTTGGGCCACCAATAGAACTTCTTGAGATCGTGGTACATTTTCCCGTTTCCCGGGTGAATTGAGTACCTCGTTTTGTGTACTTCATCCAGTAATAGTTGCCTTAGGTTACCATGTTTTGGTACCCATATCCTACCAGCAAAATACAGGGTTTCATCGGCTTTTACTTCAAGTTGTTTTTCTAACCCTTTGCTCATTTCGCCTTTTTCATTTTCTTCTATTAAAGCTTTTAACTGTGCTGCTTGAATTTGCTTTGTGAGATCGGTACGAATTGTAATGTACAAAGCTCGGACCCTAAGAGGTTTTACTCTTTCTTTTCGACTTAGGGAATCAGCTACAACATTAGCCTTTCCGGGGTGGTAACGGATTTCACAATCGTAATCGTTTAACAACTCTACCCAGCGACGTTGCCTCATATTGAGTTCTTTTTGATCAAAAATATGCTGAAGACTCTTATGGTCGGTGTACACTATACACTTGGTGCCATATAGATAGTGTCTCCATATTTTGAGTGCAAAAACTACTGCTCCAAGTTCCAAATCGTGCGTCGTATAGTTCTTTTCATGAATTTTTAGTTATCGTGAGGCATATGCGATAACTTTTGTGCATTACATTAATACACATCCTAAACCTTAGCGCGAAGCGTCACAATAGATCACGAAATCATCATTTCCTTCCGGTAATGACAAAATGGGTGCAGACGTTAACTTCTTCTTTAATAACTGGAATGAGGATTCCTGTTCCGTGGACCAATCATACTTCTTTCCCTTTTGAGTCAATGCAGTTAAGGGTTTGGCAATTCTAGAGAAATCTTGAATGAATCTTCGGTAGTAATCAGCAAGACCTAAGAATTGGCGAATTTATGTTGGAGTCTTCGGTGTTTCCCATTTACTAATGGCTTCGATCTTGGTAGGGTCAACTTTAATACCATGTTTACTGACAACATGGCCCAAAAATTATACTTCTTGTAACCAGAAATCACACTTCAAAAATTTTGCGTACAATTCTTCTTTCTTGAGTATCTCTAGTACCAGTCTTAAGTGTTGCTCATCTTCTTCCTTGTTCTTCGAGTAAATCAATATGTCGTCGATAAAAACAATGACAAATTTGTCTAAATACGGTCTACAGATGCGATTCATTAGATCCATAAATAATGCTGGAGCATTAGTCAATCTAAAAGGCATGACTAAAAATTCATAGTGACCGTAACGGGTTCTGAACGCGGTTTTAGGAACATCTTCTTCCTTCTCTCTCAGCTGATGATATTCGGAGCGTAGATCAATCTTAGAATAAATACTTGATCCTTGTAATTAATCAAACAAATCATCAATCCTCGGTAATGGGTACCGATTCTTGATCGTTAATTTGTTTAATTCTCGGTAATCTATGCACATTCTCATAGATCCATCCTTCTTCTTGACGAACAGAATAGGAGCACCCCAAGGTGAAAAACTGGGACGAATAAATCCACGGTCCGATAATTCTTGTAACTGGTGTAGTGACCCGAACTTTTCCATGTTTATATATATATTAAATGAAATTGTTATTTACATGATTAAGTGTTTTCAACATGTTAAGCAATCAAACTTGTTAAGACTTGATTAATTGAAATAGGTTTCATATAGACAATTGACCACCCAAGTTGATCGGTGATTCACGAACGTTAAAACTTGTAAAAACTATATGATGACATATATATGGATACATATATAGTTAACATGATATTATGATAAGTAAACATATCATTAAGTATATTAACAATGAACTACATATGTAAAAACAAGACTACTAACTTAATGATTTTGAAACGAGACATATATGTAACGAATATCGTTGTAACGACATTTAATGTATATATATCATATTAAGAGATATTCATACATCATAATATCATGATAATATAATAATTTAAAATCTCATTTGATATTATAAACATTGGGTTAACAACATTTAACAAGATCGTTAACTTAAAGGTTTCAAATCAACATTTACATGTAACGACTAACGATGACTTAACGACTCAGTTAAAATGTATATACATGTAGTGTTTTAATATGTATTCATACACTTTTGAAAGACTTCAAGACACTTATCAAAATACTTCTACTTAACAAAAATGCTTACAATTACATCCTCGTTTAGTTTCATCAACAATTCTACTCGTATGCACCCGTATTCGTACTCGTACAATACACAGCTTTTAGATGTATGTACTATTGGTATATACACTCCAATGATCAGCTCTTAGCAGCCCATGTGAGTCACCTAACACATGTGGGAACCATCATTTGGCAACTAGCATGAAATATCTCATAAAATTACAAAAATATGAGTAATCATTCATGACTTATTTACATGAAAACAAAATTACATATCCTTTATATCTAATCCATACATCAACGACCAAAAATACCTACAAACACTTTCATTCTTCAATTTTCTTCATCTAATTGATCTCTCTCAAGTTCTATCTTCAAGTTCTAAGTGTTCTTCATAAATTCCAAAAGTTCTAGTTTCATAAAATCAAGAATACTTCCAAGATTGCAAGTTTACTTCCAAGTTTTCTAAATCCATTCCAAGTAATCATCCAAGATCAAGAAACCTTTGTTACTTACAGTAGGTTATATTTCTAATACAAGATAATAATCATATTCAAACTTTAATTCAATTTATATAACTATAACAATCTTATTTCGAGTGGAAATCTTACTTGAAATTGTTTTCGTGTCATGATTCTGCTTCAAGAAGTTTCAAGCCATCCAAGGATCCTTTGAAGCTAGATCCATTTTTCTCATTTCCAGTAGGTTTATCCAAGGAACTTGAGGTAGTAATGATGTTCATAACATCATTCGATTCATACATATAAAGCTATCTTATTCGAAGGTTTAAACTTGTAATCACTAGAACATAGTTTAGTTAATTCTAAACTTGTTCGCAAATAAAAGTTAATCCTTCTAACTTGACTTTTAAAATCAACTAAAAACATGTTCTATATCTATATGATATGCTAACTTAATGATTTAAAACCTGGAAACACGAAAAACACCGTAAAACCGGATTTACGCCGTCGTAGTAACACCGCGGGCTGTTTTGGGTTAGTTAATTAAAAACTGTGATAAAATTTGATTTAAAAGTTGTTATTCTGCGAAAATGATTTTTATTATGAACATGAAACTATATCCAAAAATTATGGTTAAACTCAAAGTGGAAGTATGTTTTATAAAATGGTCATCTAGAAGTCGTTCTTTCGACTGAAATGACTACCTTTACAAAAATGACTTGTAACTTATTTTTCCGACTATAAACCTATACTTTTTCTGTTTAGATTCATAAAATATAGTTCAATATGAAACCATAGCAATTTGATTCACTCAAAACGGATTTAAAATGAAGAAGTTATGGGTAAAACAAGATTGGATAATTTTTCTCATTTTAGCTACGTGAAAATTGGTAACAAATCTATTCCAACCATAACTTAATCAACTTGTATTTTATATTATGTAATCTTGAGATACCATAGACACGTATGCAATATTTCGACCTATCATGTCGACACATCTATATATATTTCGGAACAACCATAGACACTCTATATGTGAATGTTGGAGTTAGCTATACAGGGTTGAGGTTGATTCCAAAATATATATAGTTTGAGTTGTGATCAATACTGAGATATGTATACACTGGGTCGTGGATTGATTCAAGATAATATATATCGATTTATTTCTGTATATCTAACTGTGGACAACTAGTTGTAGGTTACTAACAAGGACAGCTGACTTAATAAACTTAAAACATCAAAATGTATTAAAAGTGTTGTAAATATATTTTGAATATACTTTGATATATATGCACATATTTGTTATAGGTTCGTGAATCAACCAGTGGTCAAGTCTTACTTCCCGATGAAGTAAAAATCTGTGAAAGTGAGTTATAGTCCCACTTTTAAAATCTAATATTTTTGGAATGAGAATACATGCAGGTTTTATAAATGATTTACAAAATAGACACAAGTACATGAAACTACATTCTATGATTGAATTATCGAAATTGAATATGCCCCTTTTTATTAAGTCTGGTAATCTAAGAATTAGGGAACAGACACCCTAATTGACGCGAATCCTAAAGATAGATCTATTGGGCCTAACAAACCCCATCCAAAGTACCGGATGCTTTAGTACTTCAAAATTTATATCATATCCGAAGGGTGTCCCGGAATGATGGGGATATTCTTATATATGCATCTTGTTAATGTCGGTTACCAGGTGTTCACCATATGAATGATTTTTATCTCTATGTATGGGATGTGTATTGAAATATGAAATCTTGTGGTCTATTGTTACGATTTGATATATATAGGTTAAACCTATAACACACCAACATTTTTGTTGACATTTAAAGCATGTTTATTCTCAGGTGAATACTGAGAGCTTCCGCTGTTGCATACTAAAATAAGGACAAGATTTGGAGTCCATGTTTGTATGATATTGTGTAAAAACTGCATTCAAGAAACTGATTTCGATGTAACATATTTGTATTGTAAACCATTATGTAATGGTTGTGTGTAAACAGGATATTTTAGATTATCATTATTTGATAATCTACATAAAGCTTTTTAAACCTTTATTTATGAAATAAAGATTATGGTTTGTTTTAAAAATGAATGCAGTCTTTGAAAAACGTCTCATATAGAGGTCAAAACCTCGCAACGAAATCAATTAATATGGAACGTTTTTAATCAATAAGAACTGGACATTTCAGTTGGTATCCGAGCGTTCGTCTTAGAGAACCAGAAAATTTGCATTAGTGTGTCTTATCGAGTTTGTTAGGATGCATTAGTGAGTCTGGACTTCGACCGTGTTTTCTTTAAAAATGATTGCTTAACATTTTTGTTGGAAACTATATATTATTAACATGTATATATTATGTGATATATTAATCTCTTAACATGTTTGATATTGCGTGATAGATGTCTACCTCTAGCACAAATCCCATTGACTCACCTAATAATAACGAAGAGTCGAATATATATTGGACTGATTCAGAAGTTCCCGAAGAAGAACCGGAAGAAGAATCAGAACCGGAAGAAGAATCAGAACCGGAAGAAGAATCAGAACCAGAAGAGGAGGAACCGGAGGAGGAAATAGAACCGGTGGGGGAAATAATAAAACGGTTAAGTAAAAGAAAATCCTCAACCAACCGACCAAGATTAATTATGGTCAATGGTGTTTCCGCCAAGGAAGCAAAATATTGGGAGGATTACCAATTCTCCGATGAATCGGATTCCGACGAGAATTCCGATGATGTTATAGAAATTACCCCAACTGAATTTAAAAAGGCAAAAGAAAATAATAAGGGAAAGGGCATAAAAATAGAGAAATCTAATTCCAACCCCGATGAACTTTATATGTATCGTCAACCCCCGAAGCCCTTAAGTTGTAACAATGACCCGGGAACCTCTAAACCACCAGGTTTTTCTAAACCGTTGTTGAAAACGACAGCTCGTATTAGGGGAACATCATATATCCCTAGAAACTTGGCAAAACGAACCAAAACCGAAGAAGAAGAAACGAGCGAGTCGGAATAAGATAGTTGTATTCGTGTGGTGTAATATATGTAATATAGTATGCTTATGCTTTATGATATATGTAAAAATTGCTTGTATTAATAAATATTTTTTTTTTTATGAATCTAACTCTTGTCTATTTTACAGTATAAAAACACAAAATGGATAGACAACCCAATATTTTAAGAGACCTACCCGGAGACATGATTGATGAAATCTTGTCTAGAGTCGGTCAGAATTCTTCGGCACAACTATTTACGGCGAAATCAGTTTGTAAGACATTCGAAGAACGTTCCAAGAATGTCTTGATTTATAAGAGACTTTCGTTTGAAATATGGGGGATATCACATTGGGAAACCCATAAGTTACGATGTGTTTACTTTGACGTATATATTGCGGGGAACCCAAATGCTATTTTACGCAACGGGTTAAGAAATTATTTTGACTCAATGTATCCGAATATAGGACTTCATGATTTAGAAAAAGCGGCTAACATGCAACATAAAGAAGCATGCTATGCTTTCGGGTTAGTAATGTTCGCTTCTCACCAAAGTGAGAAAAAGAACATCGGGCTACAACTATTAAACAAAACGTTCCCACAAGTGACGGAGTCGGTAATTGGGGTAAGAAATGAGGTTTTTAGGTTATTACGAGACTGTTGGTCATTACGTAACCCTCGTCCCTTTGACGACATTACAACACACTGTCTTATCAATGGCCATAATGGTTATGCTCCACAAGACCAAGGATGGGAAGTAGTCCTAGTAAAACCAGAATGCATGACTTGTTTCTGGACGTATGAATTACGTGTCTTTATTGCCTTTGCTGAACGACTTGTGTACTAGCTAGAATTATCTTCACAACTATCTTGTATCAAAGTTATTGTGTGCTATATTTCATGCTTTATGTAAAATAAGCGGTATTGTAAATTTGTAAAATATTGTATAAAAGTTAGAACGCGAAATATTATTATAATCAGTTTTTCATATAGAATTGTAGTAGTTGAATTGTATATTAGCTACTAAGTATGAACTTAACGGGTAGGTACTACCCAAATTTAAACTTATAAAACGCTAATATGAAGAAAAAGCTTTTATAAATGAGTTCATATTATGCTACAAAATACTATTAACTACTCTTAATATTCTGTGTGATTAACTTGTTCCATTTGACTATTTTGAAGGAAATGGCACCGACTACTCGACACACTGTGAATATGAATGAAGAGGAATTCCGTACTTTTCTAGCTTCAAACATAGCTGCAGTACAGGCTGCTCTACATACCAACAATAACCTTGGATCTAGCAGTACAGGAAATCGTGTAGGATGCACCTACAAATAATTCACTACCTGCAAATCTTTGGAATTTGATGGAACCAAAGGACCGATCGGATTGAAACGGTGGACCGAGAAGGTCGGATCGGTGTTGACATAAGTAAGTGTACTGAAGAGGACAAAGTGAAGTACGCTACGCATACCTTCACAGGTTCTGCGTTAACATGGTTGAATACCTATCTAGAGCAAGTGGGACAAGACAATGCGTATGCACTACTGTGGTCAGCATTCAAGCACTTGATGAACGAGAAGTACCGTCCCAGAACCGAGGTCAATAAGCTCAAGACAGAACTTAGAGGGTTACAAACCCAAGGATTTGATATTACCACGTACGAAAGACGATTCACAGAATTGTGCCTATTGTGTCCGGGAGCGTTCGAAGATGAGGAAGACAAGATCGACGCGTTTGTGAAAGGATTACCGGAAAGAATCCAAGAAGATATAAGTTCACACGAGCCCACCTCCATACAACAGGCATGTAGAACGGCTCACAAACTAGTGAACCAGATTGAGGAAAGAATTAAAGAACAGACGGCTGAAGAGGCCAATGTGAAGCAAGTCAAAAGAAAGTGGGAGGAAAACGGTGATAAGAATCACCAATACAACAACAACAGCAATTACAATAATAATCGCAACAATTATCCCAACAATCGCAACATCAATCGCAACTACAACAAACGGCCCAACAACAACAACAACAACAACAACAACAACAACAACAACAACAACAACAACAACAACAACAACAACAACAACAACAACAACAACAACAGCAACTACAACAATCATCCCAACAACAATAACAACCGCAACAACAACAACAATCAGAAGCAGCTATGCCAAAGGTGTGAAAAGTATCACTCGGGGTTCTGCACCAAATTTTGCAACAAGTGTTAAAGAAATGGTCATAGCGCGGCGAAGTGTGAGGTCTACGGACCAGGGGTTAACAGAACGAAAGGAACAAATGGTGTCGGAACGAGTAATGGCGGAGCAAGTAGTGTCGGAGCAAGTTATGCCAATGTAGTTTGTTATAAATGTGGAAAACTGGGCCACATTATTAGAAATTGCCCGAACCAGGAGAACACGAATGGACAAGGCCGCGGAAGAGTTTTCAATATTAATGCGGCAGAGGCACAGGAAGACCCGGAGCTTGTTACGGGTACGTTTCTTATTGACAATAAATCTGCTTACGTTTTATTTGATTCGGGTGCGGATAGAAGCTATATGAGTAGAGATTTTTGTCCTAAATTAAGTTGTCCATTGACGCCATTGGATAGTAAATTTTTACTCGAATTAGCAAACGGTAAATTAATTTCAGCAGATAATATATGCCGGAATTGAGAAATTAAACTGGGTAGCGAAATATTTAAGATTGATTGGATACCAGTAGAGTTAGGGAGTTTTGATGTAATAGTTGGCATGGACTGGCTGAAGAAGGTGAAAGCAGAGATCGTATGTTATAAAAATGCAATTTGCATTGTACGAGAAGAAGGAGAACCCTTAATGGTGTACGAAGAAAAGGGCAACATGAAGCTACATCTTATTAGTAATTTGAAGGCACAAAAACTAATAAGAAAAGGTTGCTATGCTGTTCTAGCACACGTCGATAAAGTACAAACTGAAGAAAAAAGCATCAATGATGTTCCCGTCGTAAAAGAATTTCCCGATGTATTTCCGAAAGAATTACCGGGACTACCTCCACATCGATCTGTTGAATTTCAAATAGATCTTGTACCAGGAGCTGCACCAATAGGTCGTGCTCCTTATAGACTCGCACCCAGCGAGATGAAAGAACTGCAAAGCCAACTGCAAGAACTATTAGAACGTGGTTTCATTCGATCAAGCACGTCACCATGGGGAACTCCTGTTTTGTTTGTCAAGAAGAAGGATGGTATATTTAGGTTGTGTATTGACTACAGAGAGTTGAACAAACTTACCATCAAAAATCGTTATCCACTGCCGAGAATTGACGACTTGTTTGATCAACTACAAGGCTCGTCAGTTTATTCAAAGATTGATTTACGTTCTGGATATCATCAAATGCGAGTAAAGGAGGATGATATTCTGAAAACTGCTTTTAGGACGCGTTATGGTCATTACGAGTTTATGGTTATGCCATTTGGGTTGACTAACGCACCAGCTGTGTTCATGGACCTCATGAACCGAGTGTGTGGGCCATATCTTGATAATTTTGTCATTGTTTTCATCGATGACATACTTATTTACTCAAAGAATGATCAAGAGCACGAAGAACATTTGAGAAAAGTGCTAGAAGTATTGAGGAAAAAAAACTGTACGCTAAGTTTTCAAAGTGTGCATTTTGGTTGGAAGAAGTTCAATTCCTCGGTCACATAGTGAACAAAGAAGGTATCCAGGTGGACCCGAAAAAGATCGAAACCGTTGAAAAGTGGGAAACCCTAAAAACTCCGAAGCATATACGTCAATTTTTAGGATTGGCTGGTTACTACAGAAGATTCATCCAAGATTTCTCCAAAATAGCAAAACCCTTGACTGCATTAACGCATAAAGGGAATAAATTTGAATGGAAGGATGAACAAGAGAAGGCGTTTCAATTATTGAAGAAAAAGCTAACTACGGCACGTATATTGTCATTGCCTGAAGGGAATAATGATTTTGTCATTTATTGTGACGCATCAAAGCAAGGTCTCGGTTGTGTATTAATGCAACGGACGAAGGTGATTGCTTATGCGTCTAGACAATTGAAGATTCACGAGCAAAATTATACGACGCATGATTTGGAATTAGGCGCGATTGTTTTTGCATTAAAGACTTGGAGGCACTACTTATATGGGGTCAAAAGTATTATATATACCGACCACAAAAGTCTTCAACACATATTTAATCAGAAACAACTGAATATGAGGCAGCGTAGGTGGATTGAATTGTTGAATGATTACGACTTTGAGATTCGTTACCACCCGGGGAAGGCAAATGTGGTAGCCGATGCCTTGAGCAGGAAGGACAGAGAACCCATTCGAGTAAAATCTATGAATATAATGATTCATAATAACCTTACTACTCAAATAAAGGAGGCGCAACAAGGAGTTTTAAAAGAGGGAAATTTAAAGGATGAAATACCCAAAGGATCGGAGAAGCATCTTAATATTCGGGAAGACGGAACCCGGTATAGGGCTGAAAGGATTTGGGTACCAAAATTGGAGATATGAGAGAAATAGTACTTAGAGAAGCTCATAAAACCAGATACTCAATACATCCTGGAACGGGGAAGATGTACAAGGATCTCAAGAAACATTTTTGGTGGCCGGGTATGAAAGCCGATGTTGCTAAATACGTAGGAGAATGTTTGACGTTTTCTAAGGTCAAAGCTGAGCATCAGAAACCATCAGGTCTACTTCAACAACCCGAAATCCCGGAATGGAAATGGGAAAACATTACCATGGATTTCATCACTAAATTGCCAAGGACTGCAAGTGGTTTTGATACTATTTGGGTAATAGTTGATCGTCTCACCAAATCAGCACACTTCCTGCCAATAAGAGAAGATGACAAGATGGAGAAGTTAGCACAACTGTATTTGAAGGAAGTCGTCTCCAGACATGGAATACCAATCTCTATTATCTCTGATAGGGATGGCAGATTTATTTCAAGATTCTGGCAGACATTACAGCAAGCATTAGGAACTCGTCTAGACATGAGTACTGCCTATCATCCACAAACTGATGGGCAGAGTGAAAGGACAATACAAACCCTTGAAGACATGCTACGAGCATGTGTTATTGATTTCGGAAACACTTGGGATCGACATCTACCATTAGCAGAATTTTCCTACAACAACAGCTACCATTCAAGCATTGAGATGGCGCCGTTTGAAGCACTTTATGGTAGAAAGTACAGGTCTCCGATTTATTGGAGTGAAGTGGGGGATAGACAGATTACGGGTCCGGAGATTATACAAGAAACTACCGAGAAGATCATCCAAATTCAACAACGGTTGAAAACCGCCCAAAGTCGACAAAAGAGCTACGCTGACATTAAAAGAAAAGATATAGAATTTGAAATTGGAGAGATGGTCATGCTTAAAGTTGCACCTTGGAAAGGCGTTGTTCGATTTGGTAAACGGGGGAAACTAAATCCAAGGTACATTGGACCATTCAAGATTATAGATCGTGTCGGACCAGTAGCTTACCAACTGGAGCTACCTCAACAACTCGCGGCTGTACATAACACTTTCCACGTCTCGAATTTGAAAAAATGTTTTGCTAAAGAAGATCTCACTATTCCGTTGGATGAAATCCAAATCAATGAAAAACTTCAATTCATTGAAGAACCCGTCGAAATAATGGATCGTGAGGTTAAGAGACTTAAGCAAAACAAGATAATGATTGTTAAGGTTCGATGGAATGCTCGTAGAGGACCCGAGTTCACCTGGGAGCGTGAAGATCAGATGAAGAAGAAATACCCGCATCTATTTCCAGAAGATTCGTCAACACCTTCAACAGCTTAAAATTTCAGGACGAAATTTATTTAACGGGTAGGTACTGTAGTGACCCGAAATTTTCCATGTTTATATATATATTAAATGAAATTGTTATTTACATGATTAAGTGTTTCTAACATGTTAAGCAATCAAACTTGTTAAGACTTGATTAATTGAAATAGGTTTCATATAGACAATTGACCACCCAAGTTGACCGGTGATTCACGAACGTTAAAACTTGTAAAAACTATATGATGACATATATATGGATATATATATAGTTAACATGATATTATGATAAGTAAACATATCATTAAGTATATTAACAATGAACTACATATGTAAAAACAAGACTACTAACTTAATGATTTTGAAACGAGACATATATGTAACGAATATCGTTGTAACGACATTTAATGTATATATATCATATTAAGAGTTATTCATACATCATAATATCATGATAATATAATAATTTAAAATCTTATTTGATATTATAAACATTGGGTTAACAACATTTAACAAGATCGTTAACTTAAAGGTTTCAAATCAACATTTACATGTAACGACTAACGATGACTTAACGACTCAGTTAAAATGTATATACATGTAGTGTTTTAATATGTATTCATAAACTTTTGAAAGACTTCAAGACACTTATCAAAATACTTCTACTTAACAAAAATGCTTACAATTACATCCTCGTTTAGTTTCATCAACAATTCTACTCGTATGCACCCGTATTCGTACTCGTACAATACACAGCTTTTAGATGTATGTACTATTGGTATATACACTCCAATGATCAGCTCTTAGCAGCACATGTGAGTCACCTAACACATGTGGGAACTATCATTTGGCAACTAGCATGAAATATCTCATAAAATTACAAAAATATGAGTAATCATTCATGACTTATTTACATGAAAACAAAATTACATATCCTTTATATCTAATCCATACACCAACGACCAAAAATACCTACAAACACTTTCATTCTTCAATTTTATTCATCTAATTGATCTCTCAAGTTCTATCTTCAAGTTCTAAGTGTTCTTCATAAATTCCAAAAGTTCTAGTTTCATAAAATCAAGAATACTTCCAAGATTGCAAGTTTACTTCCAAGTTTTCTAAATCCATTCCAAGTAATCATCCAAGATCAAGAAACCTTTATTACTTACAGTAGGTTATCTTTCTAATACAAGGTAATAATCATATTCAAACTTTAATTCAATTTCTATAACTATAACAATCTTATTTCGAGTGGAAATCTTACTTGAAATTGTTTTCGTGTCATGATTCTGCTTCAAGAACTTTCAAGCCATCCAAGGATCCTTTGAAGCTAGATCCATTTTTCTCATTTCCAGTAGGTTTATCCAAGGAACTTGAGGTAGTAATGATGTTCATAACATCATTCGATTCATACATATAAAGCTATCTTATTCGAAGGTTTAAACTTGTAATCACTAGAACATAGTTTAGTTAATTCTAAACTTGTTCGCAAATAAAAGTTAATCCTTCTAACTTGACTTTTAAAATCAACTAAATACATGTTATATATATATTTTATGCTAACTTAATGATTTAAAACCTGGAAACACGAAAAATACCGTAAAACCGGATTTACGCCGTCGTAGTAACACCGCGGGCTGTTTTGGGTTAGTTAATTAAAAACTATGATAAAATTTGATTTAAAAGTTGTTATTCTGGGAAAATGATTTTTATTATGAACATAAAACTATATCCAAAAATTATGGTTAAACTCAAAGTGGAAGTATGTTTTCTAAAATGGTCATCTAGACGTCGTTCTTTCGACTGAAATGACTACCTTTACAAAAACGACTTGTAACTTATTTTTCCGACTATAAACCTATACTTTTTCTGTTTAGATTCATAAAATATAGTTCAATATGAAACCATAGCAATTTGATTCACTCAAAACGGATTTAAAATGAAGAAGTTATGGGTAAAACAAGATTGGATAATTTTTCTCATTTTAGCTACGTGAAAATTGGTAACAAATCTATTCCAACCATAACTTAATCAACTTGTATTGTATATTATGTAATCTTGAGATACCATAGACACGTATACAATATTTCGACCTATCATGTCGACACATCTATATATATTTCGGAACAACCATAGACACTCTATATGTGAATGTTGGAGTTAGCTATACAGGGTTGAGGTTGATTCCAAAATATATATAGTTTGGATTGTGATCAATACTGAGATATGTATACACTGGGTCGTGGATTGATTCAAGATAATATATCGATTTATTTCTGTACATCTAATTGTAGACAACTAGTTGTAGGTTACTAACAAGGACAGCTGACTTAATAAACTTAAAACATCAAAATGTATTAAAAGTGTTGTAAATATATTTTGAATATACTTTGATATATATGCACATATTTGTTATAGGTTCGTGAATCAACCAGTGGCCAAGTCTTACTTCCCGATGAAGTAAAAATCTGTGAAAGTGAGTTATAGTCCCACTTTTAAAATCTAATATTTTTGGAATGAGAATACATGCAGGTTTTATAAATGATTTACAAAATAGACACAAGTACGTGAAACTACATTCTATGGTTGAATTATCGAAATTGAATATACCCCTTTTTATTAAGTCTGGTAATCTAAGAATTAGGGAACAGACACCCTAATTGACGCGAATCCTAAAGATAGATCTATTGGGCCTAACAAACCCCATCCAAAGTACCGGATGCTTTAGTACTTCGAAATTTATATCATATCCGAAGGGTGTCCCGGAATGATGGGGATATTCTTATATATGCATCTTGTTAATGTCGGTTACCAGGTGTTCACCATATGAATGATTTTTATCTCTATGTATGGGATGTGTATTGAAATATGAAATCTTGTGGTCTATTGTTACGATTTGATATATATATATATATATGTTAAACCTATAACTCACCAACATTTTTGTTGACATTTAAAGCATGTTTATTCTCAGGTGAATACTGAGAGCTTCCGCTGTTGCATACTAAAATAAGGACAAGATTTGGAGTCCATGTTTGTATGATCATGTTTGTATGATATTGTGTAAAAACTGCATTCAAGAAACTGATTTCGATGTAACATATTTATATTGTAAACCATTATGTAATGGTCGTGTGTAAACAGGATATTTTAGATTATCATTATTTGATAATCTACGTAAAGCTTTTTAAACCTTTATTTATGAAATAAAGGTTATGGTTTGTTTTAAAAATGAATGCAGTCTTTGAAAAACGTCTCATATAGAGGTCAAAACCTCGCAACGAAATCAATTAATATGGAACGTTTTTAATCAATAAGAACGGGTCATTTCAACTGGTCTTGTAATTCTTGCATTTCTGAAGGTGCAAGTCTATATGGAGATCGGGCTACAGGTGCAGCTCCTGGTATGAGATCAATCTGGAATTCTACACATCTATGTGGAGGTAGCCCCGGTAATTCTTCTGGAAATACTCCGTGATATTCTCTTACAACCAGCATGTCATCAATGCTTCTTTCTTCAGTATCGATCTTCTTTACGTGTGCCAGAATAGCATAACAACCTTTTCTTATAAGTTTCTAAGCCTTCATACAGCTGATAAGGTTCAGCTTCGAGTTGCTCTTCTCCCCATAAATCATTAATGACGTTTCATCCTTACGAGGGATGCGGATTGCTTTTTCAGTGCAAACAATTTCCGCTCTTATTTTGGACATCCAGTCCATGCCAACGATTACATCAAAACTTCCTAATTCTACGGGTATCAAATCGATTTTGAAGGTTTCACCAGCGAGATTTATTTCGCAACCATGGCAAATTTTATCGGCTTTTATCAGTTTACCATTAGCTAATTCAATAGTATATTTATCGTCTAGAGGCAATGATGCACATTTTAGTTTAGAACTAAAGTCTTTACACATATAACTTCTATCAGCACCCGTATCAAACATAATAGAAGCTAGTTGATTATTAACGGTAAACTTAACTGTGACAAGATTAGGATCCTCACGTGCTTCACTGGTACTAACATTAAATGCCCTCCCACGTGCGAGTTCTTTGTTCTTCTCCTTATCAGGGCATTGATTTATAAAGTGACCAGACTTCCCGCATCCAAAACATTTCTTGACATCGGTCGGTTTTGTCTTTACTTCAGAAACGGTGGCATAACAATCTTTCGCCACATGTCCTTTCTTGTTGCACTTATCACAGACCACTTGGCAATAACCTGCATGATGTGTGTAACATCTTTTACAGAACGGATGGGGTCCCTTATAGTTTGGACTAGCAGTTGCCCCATCTTATTTACCTTTAAAAGTTTCTTGCTTCTTCAGGTGAGTACTTTTGCCCTTATAATCTTCTCATTTCCTCTTTCCTTCGTTGTCTTGACTTCGGTAATTGGTGCCTTAATCGAACTCTCTGTGATCTGGTCCATGAGTTGGTGTGCCATTATCATGGCTTCCTGCATCGTATTCGATTTGGACGATGTAACATTTCCTTTGATATTGATTGATAAACCGTCAATATACATTTCTATCTTTCGTTTCTCGTTTGGCACCAATTCGGTACACAACAAGGCTAGTTCCATGAAACGCTTTTCATAGTTATTAAGATTCGCGCCGATAACCTTCAGATTACGTAACTCAGATTCCATTTTTCTGATCTCGTTTCGAGGACAGTACTCCTCGATTAGCATCTTTTTCAGTTCTTCCCAAGAGATATCATATGCCGTATCTATTCCTTCTGCTTTAGCATAATTGTTCCACCAAGTAAGTGCACCGTCTTGCAACGTGCACGAAGCATACTTTGACTTGTGTCCGTTCGAACAATTACTGATTTTCAAAACGGACTCCATCTTTTCAAACCATCGAATTAGACCAACTGGTCCCTCGGTTCCACTAAACGTCTGTAGTTTGCATCCTTGAAAAGTTTTGTATGAGTATCTGTTTCGTGAGTTTGTGTTTACGGCTGCTGCTTTGGCTGCTGCTTCGGCTGTTGCTTCTGCTGCCTCAGCTGCAGCAATTCTTTCATTCACACATTTCTCGACTAGTTCCTCAAACTCAGCATCCGACATTTGAGACATGTTTCTTCAATAAATACAACAGAGATAATTTAATCATATAGAATATTATATGTAAAATGAGTTGTCAATAGTTAATCATAGCATATTAATAATATGAACCAATTATTATAAAAGCCTTTTCTTCTTATTAGCATTTTATAATTATTTCTAGGGTATTACCTACCCGTTAAGTTCATACATAATAGCTAGTACAAGGAATTAAATACTAAAATCCTAATAATATTCCACTATGAAAAATTATAGCGAGTTACAACGTTATTATGTAATAATAATAATAAGAAGTAGTAATAATACAAATAATCATTCCATGCATTTATTATTAATAAACCAAAATAATACAATACCATACAATACCGATATTTTACATATGCATATTTTACATAACAAGATAGAGTAGCACACATAAGCAATAAAATAGCGCATGGAAGATTTATGGTTGCGAGGTCGTTTATTCAGAACTATCAGAAACTTCTTCCCATTTGGTTCTCTCTGCCAATAGTTTGTGTGCACATGGTCCGACAGACATTCTAGCAGTGTATTTTATTTTTGGTTATGGTTTTGAGGTACCCGTTGCCTCAGTGGGTTTAATACAATAAGGGTGGTTACGGATCGAATGGTCATGTTCCTTTTTAATAATTAAGGACTTTTTATTACTGTGGTTGTTTTTATTATCTATAGCAAGTTGGAATTTCTCCTTAGTGACTTCTTTTATTTCATTAGCGAAATCCTCCTCTTCACTGATCTCGTCTGATGACAAACTATCTGAGTCATGTGTAGGAGAATATGATGACGAACTGTCTGCATCATGTGTACGAGAATATGTACCGGTGGTCATGAACCGAAATCTGCCAGGCGTAATCTGCACAACCCGCCCGTCGGCGGTGTATCTGGCCCAATGTCCATGTTCATTTAGAAATGGACGATCTTCGTTTACTCCAGGGATCATGGGTCCATACCAACGATACTGTGGCTCTGGAAAACTAAAGCTGGGTGGAGCTGGAACCTCCTCTGGGTTTACCGGGAGTTGAGATACCCCAGCTAACACAATTTCTTCTTTAATAGGTATTGAAACGCCCTTTTTAGTTGTGGATAGAATAGATTCAGTGTCCGATTCCGAGTCGTACAAAATGATAGGATTAGAAGAAGTCATCTATCACATAATTGAAACAACAATTACGTTAGCATATAAATATATCACATATAATGTTTTTGACAATATGATAAGCAAAAATCGGTAAAAACAGATATGGTCATAGTCCTGACTCACTAATGCATCCTAACAATAACCAGTTAAACACATTAATGCAAATTCTGGTTCCCTATAACCTCAAGCTCAGATACCAACTGTAACGACCCGTCAAAATCGCTATTGAACGTTAATCATTGATTCCACAGTGAGGTTTTGACCTCTATATGATACGTTTTGATAAAATATTGCATTCATTAAATAAGTGACTTTCTAAACATAGAAAGTTATAAACATGTGGGCGAGTGCTTAGGTATAAGCAAAACCCCAAAATACATAAGTCTTTAATTTACAGGTTGACATCACAGTCCAATTATTTATTACACAACGCAGTTTTATTTTGAATGCAATAAACTTTGTATAAAGCATGAGAGACTCCATGTAGGCAACAAGCACATCACAGCGGAAGCATTCTAAGGACCTGAGAATAAAACATGCTAAAAAGTCAACACGAATGTTGGTGACCTATAGGTTTATTTGCTCGAGTCATAAACATATATAAAGATAGACCACAAGATTTCATCAAAAGTTTATCAATAGATTCTACATAACAGAGCACCCTGGTAACTAAACTTAACGCTATAGTGATAATTACCCCATTCGTTTTAATACACACAAACCAACGTGTCTTAAACTCAAATAACATACGTCCGTTAAAAGGCTAGCGCTCTAGCTCGGACGGGGATGTCAAGCCCTATGGATCCATATACAATTATTCGCGCCCACCAGTCCATATCCTATGTACTGGCAGCTACTAGTTACCAAAGCTAAGGGATTTTCAGTTTAACTCAGTGTAGAATTTAGTATGTACTTGTGTCTTATTGCGTTTAAAATAAATTGCATGTATTCTCAGCCCAAAAATATTTAAAGTATTTAAAAAGGGATCTATAACTCACAGTTCAATATTGAGACTCAATATTGTAGGCAAATTGCGTAGACGTAATGATGGTAGACGACTGTATGGTTGGCCTTAGATTCAAGAATAATACCCCGAACAATACCCAATATTTCCTTAGCTTAAAGCGGTTTGAAACCCGAATTAAAAACACCCTCGTATATACCTTATTATTATTAAATTTAAATTTAAATTTAAAATTATAATTATAATATAAATATAAATAAAGATTATAGAAGAAGAAAAAAAGTGTGAGGAAATCCGTCGAGCAAACTGACCATTTATAATACTTTTGCATTTACTGTAGCTCATGCGATCGCATGAGTTTTCAGTGTTTTTGCCATGCGATCGCATGGCCGCCTTTTCCGTTTTTGTTTGCTAGTTCGTCGACATCAAATAGTGTACTGTAGCAAATAGTGTTACTGTAGCAAATAGTGTTTTTCACTGTAGCACTGTAGCAAAATACGGTTTCATTGTAGCAAATAGTGTTTTACTGTAGCAAATAGTGTTTTACTGTAGCAAATAGTGTTTTACTTGTACATCTTATAATATATATATTAATATGTATATTTACATAATATTAAATCATATAGAGAGTTGGTTTAAATTAATCGAAATTTTTCGGGTCATCACAGCAAGACTTCCTGATGGCTTGCTTCCATTCGAAATAGATTTTATGCCAAAAAAAGTCGTTTTATTATTTTTAAGGGTGAATTTTGAACTTTCAGATTTTACGATAATTATTACTTTTGCATTTAAACTCTTATGCATATTTAAATAACATTTTGATACATGTTTTTTATGGAACACTTTATTTAGGTTCATTGAGAATGTACTTTTGGGGTTAATATATCCTCACTAGCCAAAAATCCTTACACATTTAGTGACATCTTGGTTTAATGGTTCGATTCTTTTGTGACACTTTTTGATATCTCTCAATTCATAACTCTATAATTGTTTCTATTTTAAAATTTCATATTGAATGAAAATATATTTGACTATAATTTTGTTTCAATAATAATTCATGACCGCAAAACACATTTTTGAGCACATTAAGTTGGCCACATAATCGGGCCAAATTATATGACAAGCATTCTAAAAAAAACTTCGGTTGAAAATTGACCCACCTTCGCACGATGAATAGATAACGACACTATTAGAAAGACTTCCTGAAAACTTGCTTCCATTCGAAATAGTTTTGACGTCGAAAAGTCATTTTGCAATTTCTAAAGGTGAATTTTGAACATTCAGATTTTACGATAATTATTACCTTTGCATTTGAACTGTTATGCATATTTAAATACTATTTTGATACTTGTTTTTTATGTAACACTATATATAGGTTCATTGAGAATATATTTTTGGGGATTAATATATCCCCACTAGCCACAAATCCTTACACGTTTAGTGACATCTTGGTATAATGGTTCGATTATTTTGTAAGACTTTTTTATATCTCTCAATTCATAACTCTATAATTATTTCTATTTTAAAGTTTCATATTAAATGAAAATATATTTGACTATAGTTTCGTTTCGATAATAATTCATGGCAGCAAAACACATTTTTGAGCACATTACGTTGACCACATAATCGGGCCAAATTATGTGACAAGCATGCTAAAAAAACTTCGATTGAAAATTGAACCCACCTTCACACGATGAATAGATAACGATGCTATGAGAAAGACTTCCCGAAGGCTTTCTTCCATTCGAAATAGTTTTGGTGCCAAAAAAGTCATTTTGCTATTTCTAAAGGTGAATTTTGAACTTTCAGATTTTACGATAATTATTACCTTTGTATTTTAACTCTTATGCATATTTAAATATCATTTTGATAATTGTTTTTTTTTGTAACACTTTATTTAGGTTCATTGAGAATATTTTTGGGGTTAATATATCCCCACTCGGCCCAAATCCTTACACGTTTAGTGACATCTTGGTATAACGGTTCGATTATTTTGTGAGACTTTTTGATATCTCTCAATTCATAACTCTATAATTGTTTCTATTATAAAATTTCATATTAAATGAAAATATATTTGACTATAGTTTCATTTCTATAATAATTCATGGCCGCAAAACACATTTTTGAGCACATTACGTTGGCCACATAATCGGGCCAAATTATGTGGCAAGCATGCTAAAAAAACTTCGGTTGAAAATTGGACCCACCTTCGCACGATGAATAGATAACGACACTATTAGAAGGACTTCCTGAAGGCTTACTTCCATTCGAAATAGTTTTAATGCCGAAAAAGTCATTTTGCTATTTCTAACGGTGAATTTTGAACTTTCAGATTTTACGATAATTATTACCTTTGCATTTGAACTGTTATGCATATTTAAATACCATTTTGATACTTTTTTTAAGTAACACATTATTTAGGTTTATTGAGAATATTTTTGGGGTTAATATATCCCTACTAGCCACAAATCCTTACACGTTTAGTAACATCTTGGTTTAATGGTTCGATTATTTTGTGACACTTTTTGATATCTCTCAATTCATAACTCTATAAATGTTTCTATTTTAAAATTTCATATTGAATGAAAATATATTTTGACTATAGTTTCATTTCGATAATAATTCATGGCCGCAAATCACATTTTTGAGCACATTACGTTGACCACATAATCGGGCCAAATTATGTGGCAAGCATGCTAAAAAAAATTCGGTTAAAAATTGGACCCACTTACGCAAGATGAATAGATAACGATGCTATGAGAAACACATCCTGAAGGCTTACTTCCATTCGAAAAAATTTTGACGCAAAAAAAATCAATTTGCTGTTTCTAAAGGTGAATTTTGAACTTTCAGATTTTACGATAATTATTACTTTTGCATTTTAACTCTTTTGCATATTTAAATACCATTTTGATATTTGTTTTTTATGTAACACCTTTATTTAGGTACATTGAGAATATTGTTAGGGTTAATATATCCCCACTAGCCACAAATCCTTACACGTTTAGTGACATCTTAGTTTAATGGTTCGATTATTTTGTGACACTTTTTAATATCTCTCAATTCATAACTCTATAAATTTTGTCTATTTTAAAATTTCATATTGAATGAAAATATATTTTACCTATAGTTTCGTTTCGATAATAATTCATGGCCACAAAACACATTTTTGAGCACATTACGTTGGCCACATAATCAGGCTAAATTATGTGGCAAGCATGCTAAAAGAACTTCGATTAAAAATTGGTCCCACCTTCGCATGATGAATAGATAACAACGCTATGATAAATAATTCCTGAAGGCTTGCTTCCATTCGAAATAGTTTTGAAGCCGAAAAAGTCGTTTTGCTATTTCTAATGGTGAATTTTGAATTTTCAAATTTTACGATAATTATTACCTTTGCATTTAAACTCTTATGCATATTTAAATACCATTTTGAAACTTGTTTTTTATGTAACACTTTATTTAGGTTTATTGAGAATATTTTTGGGGTTAATATATCCCTACTAGCCACAAATCCTTACACGTTTAGTAACATCTTGGTTTAATGGTTCGATTATTTTGTGACACTTTTTGATATCTCTCAATTCATAACTCTATAAATGTTTCTATTCTAAAATTTTATATTGAATGAAAATAAATTTGACTATAGTTTCATTTCGATAATAATTCATGGCAGCAAAACATATTTTTGAGCACATTACGTTGACCACATAATCGGGCGAAATTATGTGGCAAGCATGCTAAAAAAACTTCGGTTAAAAATTAGACTCACTTTGGCAAGATGATTAGATAACGATGTTATGAGAAGACTTCCTGAAGGGTTGCTTCCATTCGAAATAGTTTTGATGCAAAAAAAGTCGTTTTGCTGTTTCTAAAGGTGAATTTTGAACTTTTAGATTTTACGATAATTATTACTTTTGCATTTAAACTCTGATACTTGTTTTTATGTAACACTTTATTTAGGTACATTGAGAATATTTTCGGAGTTAATATATCCCCACTAGCCACAAATCCTTACTTGTTTAGTGACATCTTGGTTTAATGGTTCGATTATTTTGTGACACTTTTTGATATCTCTATATATTGAATGAAAATATATTTTACTATAGTTTCGTTTCGATAATAATTCATAGCAGCAACACATTTTTGAGCACATTACGTTGGCCACATAATCAGGCCAATTTATGTGGCAAGCATGCTAAAAAAAAACCTCGGTTAAAAATTGGTCCCACCTTCGCATGTTGAATAGATAACGACGCTATGAGAAATACTTCCTGGAGGCTTTCTTCCATTCGAAATAGTTTGGACGCCGAAAAAGTCATTTTAATTTTGAACTTTCAAAATGACGATATTATTACCTTTGCATTTGAACTCTTATGCATATTTAAATACCATTTTGATACTTGTTTTTTATGTAACACTTTATTTAGGTACATTGAGAATATTTTTGGGGTTAAAATATCCCCGCTATCCACAAATCCTCACACATTTACTGACATCTTGATTTAATGGTTCGATTATTTTGTGAGACTTTTTGATATCTCTCAATTCATAACTCTATAAGTATTTCTATTTTAAAATTTCATATTCAATGAAAATATATTTGACTACAGTTTCATTTCGATAATAATTCATAGCCGCAAAACACATTTTTGAGCACATCATGTTGGCCACATAATCAAGCCAAATTATGTGGCAAGCATGCTAAAAAACTTCGGTTGAAAATTGGACCCACATTCGCACGATGAATAGATAACGATGCTATGAGAAAGACTCCCTGAAGGCTTGATCCTTTTCGAAATAATTTTTATGCCGAAAAAGTCGTTTTGCTATTTCTAAAGGTGAATTTTGAACTAGATTCTACGATAATTATTACCTTTGCATTTGAACTCTTATGCATATTTAAATACCATTTTGATACTTTTTTTATGTAACACTTTATATAGGTTCATTGAGAATATTTTTGGGGTTAGTAAAACCCCTTTAGCCACAAATCCTTACACGTTTAGTGACATCTTGGTATAATGGTTCGATTATTTTGTGAGACTTTTGATATCTCTCAATTCATAACTCTATAATTGTTTCTATTTTAGATTTCATATTGAATGAAAATATATTTGACTACAGTTTAGTTTCGATAATAATTCATGGCTGCATAACACATTTTTTAGCACATTACGTTGGCCACATAATCGGGCCAAATTATGTGAGAAGCATGCTAAAAAAAACTTCGATTGAAAATTGGACTCACTTTCGTACGATGAATAGATAACGTTGCTATGATCAAGACTTCCTGAAGGCTTGCTTCCATTCGAAATAATTTTGACGCCAAAAATGTCATTTTGCTATTTCTGAAGGTAGATTTTGAACTTTCAGATTTTACCATAATTATTACCATTGCATTTAAACTCTTATACATATTTAAATATCATTTTGATACTGTTTTTTATGTAACACTTTATTTAGGTACATTGAGAATATTTTTGGGGTTAATATATCCCCACTAACCACAAATCATTACACGTTTAGTGACATCTTGGTTTAATGGTTCGATTATTTTGTGACACTTTTTGATCTCTCTATTCATAACTCTATAATTGTTTCTATTTTAAAATTTCATATTTAATAAAAATATGTTTGACTGTAGTTTCGTTTCTATAATAATTCATGACCGCAAAACACATTTTGAGCACATTACGTTAGCCACATAATCGGGCCAAATTATGTGGCAAGCATGCTAAAAAAACTTCTGTTGAAATTTGGACCTACCTTCGCATGATGAATAGATAACGACGATATGAGAAAGACTTCCTGAAGACTTGCTTCCATTCGAAATAGTTTTAAGGCCAAAAAAGTCGTTTTGCTTTTAATAATGGTGTATTTTGAACTTTCTGATTTTACGATAATTATTACCTTTACATTTGAACTGTTATGCATATTTAAATACCATTTTGATACTTGTTTTTTATGTAAAAATTTATTTAGGATTATTGAGAATATTTTTGGGGTTAATATATCCCTACTAGCCACAAATCCTTACACGTTTAGTAACATCTTGGTTTAATTGTTCGATTATTTTGTGACACTTTTTGATATCTCTCAATATATAACTCTATAAATGTTTCTATTTTAAAATTTCATATTGAATGAAAATATCTTTGACTATAGTTTCATTTCGATAATAATTCATGGCCGCAAAACATATTTTTGAGCACATTACGTTGACCACATAATCGGGTCAAATTATGTGGCAAGCATGCTAAAAAAACTTCGGTTAAAAATTGGACCCACTTTCGGAAGATGAATAGATAACGATGCTATGAACAAGACTTACTGAAGGCTTGCTTCCATTCAAAATAGTTTTGATGCAAAAAAAGTCGTTTTGCTGTTTCTAATGGTGAATTTTAAACTTTCAGATTTTACGATAATTATTACCCTTGCATTTGAACTGTTATGCATATTAAATACCATTTTGATACTTGTTTTTTATGTAACACTTTATTTAGGTTTATTGAGAATATTTTTGGGGTTAATATATCCCTACTAGCCAGAAATCCTTAGACGTTTAGTAACATCTTGGTTTAATGGTTCGATTACTTTGTGACACTTTTTGATATCTCTCAATTCATAAATCTATAAATGTTTCTATTCTAAAATTTCATATTAAATGAAAATATATTTGACTATAGTTTCATTTAGATAATAATTCATGGCCGCAAAACACATTTTTGAGCACATTACATTGACCACATAATCGTTCAAATTATGTGGCAAGTATGCTAAAAGAACTTCAGTTAAAAATTAGACCCACTTTCGCAAGATGAATAGACTAAGATGCTATGAGCAAGACTTCCTGAAGGCTTGCTTCCATTCGAAATAGTTTTGGCGCAAAAAAAGTTATTTTGCAATTTCTGAAGGTGAATTTTGAACTTTTAGATTTTACGATAATTATTACTTTTGCATTTAAACTCTTATGCATTTTTAAATACCATTTTGATACTTGTTTTTTATGTAACATTTTATTTAGGTACATTGAGAATATTTTCGGTTTTAATATATCCCCACTAGTCACAAATCGTTACACGTTTACTGACATCTTGGTTTAATGGTTCGATTATTTTCTGACAATTTTTGATATCTCTCAATTCATAACTCTATAAGTATTTCTATTTTAAAATTTCATATTGAATGAAAATATATTTGACTAGAGTTTCATTTCGATAATAATTCATAGCCGCAAAATACATTATTGAACACATTACGTTGGCCACATAATCAAGCCAAATTATGTGGCAAGCATGCTAAAAAACTTCAGTTGATAATTGGACCCACTTTCTCACGACGAATAGATAACGACGCTATGAGAAAGGATTCCTGAAGCCTTGCTTCCATTCGAAATAGTTTTAACGCCGAAAAAGTCGTTTTGCTATTTTTAAAAGTGAATTTTAAACTTTCAGATTTTACGATAATTATTACCTTTGCATTTGAACTCTTATGCATATTTAAATACTATTTTGATACTTGTTTTTTATGTAATACTTTATTTAGGTTTATTAGGAATATTTTTGGGGTTAATATATCCCACTTAGCCACAAATCCTTACACGTTTAGAGACATCTTGGTATAATGGTTCGATTATTTTGTGAGACTTTTTGATATCTATCAATTCATAACTCTATAATTGTTTCTATTTTAGAATTTCATATTGAATGAAAATATATTTGACTACGGTTTAGTTTCAAAAATAATTAATGCCACAAAACACATTTTTGAGCACATTACGTTGGCCACATAATTGGGCCAAATTATGTGACAAGCATGCTAAAAAAACTTCGGTTGATAATTGGACCCACTTTCACATGATAAATAGATAACGACGCTATGAGAAAGTCTTCCTGAAGGCTTGCGTCTATTCAAAATAATTTTGAAGCCAAAAAAGTTGTTTGGCTATTTCTAAAGGTGAATTTTGAACTTTCAAATTTTACGATAATTATTAGCTTTGCATTAAAACTCTTATGCATATTTAAATACCATTTTAAAACTGTTTTTTAAGTAACACTTTATTCAGGTACATTGAATATATTTTTGAGGTATATATATCCCCACTAACCACAAATCCTTACACGTTTAGTGACATCTTGGTTTAATGGTTCGATTATTTTTTGACACTTTTTGATATCTCTCAATTCATAACTCTATAATTGTTTCTATTTTAAAATTTCATATTGAATGAAAATATATTTGACTATAGTTTTGTTTCAATAATAATACATAGCCGTAAAACACATTTTTGAACACATTACGTTGGCCACATAATCGGGTCAAATTATGTGGCATGCATGCTACAAAAACTTCGATTGAAAATTGGACCCACCTTCGCACGATGAATAGATAACGACACTATGAGAAAGACTTCTTGAAGGCTTGCTTCCATTCGAAATAGTTTTAACGCCGAAAAAGTCGTTTTGCTATTTATAATGGTGAATTTTGAACTTTCAGATTTTACGATAATTATTACCTTTACATTTGAACTGTTATGCATATATAAATACCATTTTGATACTTATTTTTTATGTAACACTTTATTTAGGTTTATTGAGAATATTTTTGGGGTTAATATATCAATACTAGCCACAAATCCTTACACGTTTATTAACATCTTGTTTTAATGGTTCGAGTATTTTGTGACACTTTTTGATATCTCTCAATTCATAACTCTATAAATGTTTCTATTCTAAAATTTCATATTAAATAAAAGTATATTTGACTATAGTTTCATTTAGATAATAATTCATGGCCGCAAAACACATTTTTGAGCACATTACATTGACCACATAATCGGGTCAAATTATGTGGTAAGCATGCTAAAAGAACTTCAGTTAAAAATTAGACCCACTTTTGCAAGATGAATAGATAACGATGCTATGAGCAAGACTTCCTGAAGGCTTGCTTCCATTCGAAATAGTTTTGACGCAAAAAAAAAAAGTCGTTTTGCAATTTCTGAAGGTGAATTTTGAACTTTTAGATTTTACGATAATTATTACTTTTGCATTTAAACTCTTATGAATTTTTAAATACCATTTTGATACTTTTTTTTTATGTAACATTTTATTTAGGTACATTGAGAATATTTTCGGTGTTAATATATCCCCACTAGTCACAAATCGTTACACGTTTACTGACATCTTGGTTTAATGGTTCGATTTTTTTCTGACACTTTTTGATATCACTCAATTCATAACTCTATAATTTTTTCTATTTTAAAATTTCATATTGAGTGAAATATATTTGACTATAGTTTCATTTCGATAATAATTCATGGTCGCAAAACACATTTTTGAGCACATTACGTTGGCCACATAATTAGGCCAAATTATGTGGCAAGCATGCTAAAACAACTTCGGCTAAAAATTGGTCCCACCGTCGCATGATGAATAGATAACGACGCTATGAGAAATAATTCCTAATGGCTTGCTTCCATTCGAAATAGTTTTGACGTTGAAAAAGATGTTTTTCTATTTCTAATGGTGAATTTTGAACTTTCAAATTTTACTATAATTATTACATTTGCATTTGAACTCTTATGCATATTTAATTACCATTTTGATACTTGTTTTTATGTTACACTTTATTTAGGTACATTGAGAATATTTATCGGGTTAAAATATCCCCATTATCCACAAATCCTTACACGTTTAGTGATATCTTGGTTTAATGGTTCGATTATTTTTTGAGACTTTTTTATATCTCTCAATTAATAACTCTATAAGTATTTCTATTTTAAAATTTCATATTGAATGAAAATATATTTGACTAGAGTTTCATTTCGATAATAATTCATAGCCACAAAACACATTATTGAGCACATTACGTTGGCCACATAATCAAGCCAAATTATGTGGCAAGTATGCTAAAAAACTTCGGTTGAAAATTGGACCCACCATCTCACGATGAATCGATAACGACGCTATGAGAAAGGCTTCCTAAAGGATTGCTTCCATTCGAAATAGTTTTGACGCCGAAAAAGTCGTTTTGCTATTTTTAAAAGTGAATTTTAAACTTTCAGATTTTACGATAATTATTACCTTTGCATTTGAACTCTTATGCATATTTAAATACTATTTTGATACTTTTTTTTATGTAATACTTTATTTAGGTTTATTAGGAATATTTTTGTGGTTAATATATCCCACTTAGCCACAAATCCTTACACGTTTAGTGACATCTTAGTATAATGGTTCGATTATTTTATGAGACTTTTTGATATCTATCAATTCATAACTCTATAATTGTTTCTATTTTAAAATTTCATAATGAATGAAAATGTATTTGACTACGGTTTAGTTTCAATAATAATCAATGCCGCAAAACATATTTTTGAGTACATTACGTTGGCCACATAATCGGGCCAAATTATGTGACAAGCATGCTAAAAAACTTCGGTTGAAATTTGGACCCACTTTCACATGATGAATAGGTAACGATGCTATGAGAAACTCTTCCTGAAGGCTTGCGTCTATTCGAAATAATTTTGAAGCCAAAAAAATTGTTTGGCTATTTCTAAAGGTGAATTTTGAACTTTCAGATTTTACGATAATTATTACCTTTGCATTGAAACTCTTATGCATATTTAAATACCATTTTGAAACTGTTTTTTAAGTAACACTTTATTTAGGTACATTGAAAATATTTTTGGGGTATATATATCCCCACTAACCACAAATTCTTACACGTTTAGTGACATCTTGGTTTAATGGTTCGATTATTTTGTGACACTTTTTGATATCTCTCAATTCATAACTCTATAATTATTTCTATTTTAAAATTTCATATTGAATGAAAATATATTTGACTATAGTTTCGTTTCAATAATAATACATAGACGCAAAACACATTTTTGAACACATTACGTTGTCCACATAATCGGGTCAAATTATGTGGCAAGCATGCTACAAAAAGTTTGGTTGAAATTGGACCCACCTTCGCACGATGAATAGATAACGACGCTATGAGAAAGGCTTCTTGAAGACTTGCTTCCATTCAAAATAGTTTTAATGCCGAAAAAGTCGTTTTGCTATTTATAATGGTGAATTTTGAACTTTCAGATTTTACGATAATTATTACCTTTGCATTTGAACTGTTATGCATATTTAAATACTATTTTCATACTTGTTTTTTATGTAACGCTTTATTTAGATTTATTGAGAATATATTTGGGGTTAATATATCGCTACTAGTCACAAATCCTTACACGTTTAGTAACATCTTGGTTTAATGGTTCGATTATTTTGTGACACTTTTTGATATATCTCAATACATAACTCTATAAATGTTTCTATGTTAAAATTTAATATTGAATGAAAATATATTTGACTATAGTTTCATTTCGATAATAATTCATGGCCGCAAAATACATTTTTGAGCACATTACGTTGACCACATAATCGGGCCAAATTTTGTGGCAAGCATGCTAAAAAAACTTCGGTTAGAAATTGGACGCACTTTCGCAAGATGAATAGATAACGATGCTATGAGCAAGACTTCCTGAAGGCTTGCTTCCATTCGAAATAGTTTTGACACAAAAAAATCGTTTTGCTGTTTCCAAAGGTGAATTTTGAACTTTCAAATTTTACGATAATTATTACCTTTGCATTTAAAGTCTTATGCATATTTAAGTACCATTTTGATACTTGTTTTTTATATAACACTTTATTTAAGTACATTGAGAATATTTTTTGGGTTAAAATATCCCCACTATCCACAAATCCTTACACGTTTAGTGACATCTTAGTTTAATGGTTCGATTATTTTGTGAGACTTTTTAATATCTCTCAATTCATAACTCTATAAGTGTCACACCCCCAAATAGGACCTGGGGTATTTGTGACTAATTATATCAAATCATAGTTGTATAAATGAGAACGACTCTATATGAGACGTTTTATTGAGTTTTGCAGCGGAAGATAAATAGATTACATTATATTTAGAGCATTAAATGTCTTTAATTGATATGATATGTAATGATGACTCCAAGCATAGCAAGCAATCATCATCAAAGCAGCAGATATACAGCGGAAGCAATATTTAAGTACCTGAGAATAAACATGCTTTAAAAAGTAAACACGAGGTTGAGTGAGTTCATAGGTTTATCATAAATCAATAGTTCAATATAGCATTAGCCAACAAGATTTCAGTTTAAAGTTTATTAATATCAAATATATTAATCGAAAGAGTTGATGTTTGTAATATCGCGACTAAACAAAAGTTACCCCGTGACACCTTGTACTGTCAGTGTCGTTGAATCATTATTATGTATCCAAAGACCAACGGTCAAATGGATAGAGACGTCACTCTCAGTAGCGCTACTCACAATAACTAAGCTTGCATCTTATACCTCAGCAATTAACGATATTACGGCAGGGATTTAGCATGCCAAAGCACGTATATAGCATAAAATTTTGAGTACTTGTGTCTAACGTGTAAAATAGTTATAAAAGTTGCGCATGTATTCTCAGCCCAAATATATATATAAAAAGGGAGCAGATGAACTCACGATACGATACGATAGTTTGTAGTAAATATGTGTATGATGGCACTGAACAAGTGTAGGGTTGACCTCCGATTTACGAACCTATATCAAGTATGTATATTAAAACATATAATGACAATTAACCTATTTATATATTAATATTATTAATATACTTCTTTTATTAATAATTAATTACTTAATTAGTTATATTCCTTTTTATATATTTCAAATTAATACTTAATATATGTATATATCATATTTAAAGTATATGATATGTCTTTTATTATAAATATCATACTTTAGTGTTTAGACGTATCATATCATGTATTAAAACTTTTTATATATTTGTTTTCAATATTTAAAATAAGTATTTAATGTTAATTTAAAAAGGTAAATTAAAATATTTTAGTGTTAGTAATAATAATCATAAAAATAATGATATTAGTGTTAATGTTAATAAATTTAATAATAATTGTAGTTCTTAATAAAAATGATCAGTTTAATGATAATGAAAATAATAATTTTGATAATAATACTTAGTATCAATAATAATAACAATAAGTTTTAATGATAGCAAAAATGATAATTTTTGTAAAAATGATAATACTTTTTAATAATAATAATACTAATAAAGATAAAATGATATTAATACTAATAACAATGATAATGTTAATAATTTGTATTGTTTTCAAAATAATAGTAATAATAATTCTAATCATAATAATAACAATAACCAATAATAATAATAATAATAATAATAATAATAATAATAATAATAATAATAATAATAATAATAATAATAATAATAATAATAATAATAATAATAATAATAATAATAATAATAATAATAATAATAATGATAATAATATAATTTATTTTAATGGTAACAATAATCATCATGATATTAATAATACTTATTAACATAAAAGAAATTAATAATAATAATAATAATAATAATAATAATAATAATAATAATAATAATAATAATAATAATAATAATAATAATAATAATAATAATAATAATGATGATGATAATATAATTTATTTTAATGGTAACAATAATCATCATGATATTAATAATACTTATTAACATAAAAGTAATTAATAATAATAATAATAATAATAATAATAATAATAATAATAATAATAATAATAATAATAATAATAATAATAATAATAATAATAATAATAATGATAATAATGATAATAATAATAATAATAATAATAATAATAATAATAATAATAATAATAATAATAATAATAATAATAATAATAATAATAACAATAATAAGAAAAATAGAGTGCTACCTTAAAGAGTTTTTCCAAAAAAAAAAAAAAAATTGCCCAAGACCGGGCTTGAACACGAGACCTCTCGAAACCCGTCAACACCCATAACCATTCAGCTAAGCCTTTTTTCTGAATTTAGACCCTTTTAATTATTTATAACCCCTATTACCTTTATTCCTAATTCATCTTCTTCTTCCACAAATCACAACAATTCAACCCGACTTTAAATCAATTTCTAACGAATTACAAATTAGTTTTAGGACTTTCAAATAATATATAGTCATCCTATATCAATCCTTTAATAAATTGAAAATGAGAGAAAAAAAATGAATATATATATCTGCTGTTCGTAAGGTTAAAAAAATAAATAAATTATGATTTAGATTTTGAGAACGTTTTGGACCAAGTTTATAAAACGAATTGTGTTTAAAATCACTCCTAGAAACTTTATCAAGTATCAATTTAACATGAAACATCAAAACTGATTCGAATTTCTTGATGATCCAACTGTTTGACTTTTTACAACCAAAACTTTGACTCGTGAATTCTAATTCGATGATTGAAATTGAAAGCTGTAAATTTACAGGAAGTTTAAGTGGAAGATTCCTAATAAGTCTGCATTAACAGATTTTGGAATTTGATTCAATTTGGAAGCTTTTGAAAAATGAACCACGAACAGAGGTACCAACGTGTTCTTGGTATTTTTAATTTTTTTTTCCAAAGCAGCTATCAGTTATATAGAATGCAAATGAGTGTTTTATGCAATAATTTCAAAATAGGTGATTAATGTCGACATAAATCACCATCGAGCAGGAAAAAATAATTGAAGAATTTAAAAGTAATCACGATGAAAAAAAATAAAATAAAACAGATACCTAATTTTGTTTTTATAAAAGTATATATAAAAAATCAGAAAAGCAGATCACGTTCATAAAAAAAATTAAAGCAGACCTAATTTAGGTATCTGTTACTTTTATCTTTAATTAATATTAATAATTAATAATTTTATTAATAATAATATAAAATAATAATAATAATTATATTAATAATAATAATAAACCTAATAATAATGATAATTGTATTAAGTTTGTTAATAATTAATAATAACGATGATAATAAAAAAAATGTTAATAATAATTATAAAAATGATATTAATAATAATATTATTAATGATGATAATAATAGATTGTATTATAATACTGATAATATTAATTATAAACATGATATTAATAATAATATTAACGATATTAATAATCATATTAATCATAATAAATGATAAATGGTAATAATAATAATTTTGATAATAATATTATTAATAATAATGATAATACTGATAATGATAATATTGTTAATTACTACGTTAAATATATAATAAATTAATACTAATGCATTATTATTTACGAATAATAGTTCGTGAATTGTCGGAGTTTGTTTGAAGTTAAATGAAAAGATTTCGTTTAAATTAACTCTGAAATTTTCGGGTTGTCACAGTATCCCCCTGTTAATATAAATTTCGTCCTGAAATTTAGTTGTTGCCATCAATCGGCGTTGTCTATAAACAGGTGAGGATATTTACGTTTTATTTGGTCTTCACGTTCCCATGTATATTCGGGGCCTTGCGTGAATTCCAACGGATAGAATATTGTTTTGTTTCGAGAGTTTAAATCATACGAATCATAAATTCTATGAAGTGCATTTTATTATTAATGCGGAGGTTATCTAAAGGATTTAACAAGAGTGTCATTGATTAGGTTTTCTCAGAAAGAGATGATGACGCTATACAAGCATTTCAATACACATGAAATGTATTATGAATAATAGTTGTAGCGACCCCGACAAATCGTCAAGTGACGGCGTCAGCTACGTGGGTCCCATTACCTGATTATAAGTCTTTAAGATAACGTTTGACCAAAATATGTCGCCTTCATTTCAAAATAAAGATTGTTTCAAAGTTTACAAGAATTGTTCAACCAAAAGTTAAGTTACAACGTTATAGATACGATTGAAATCTAGGCGACACGGTTTAAAGTAAAGTCAAAAGACGCTCCATGAAATGCATGTATACTCGACATCGGATGCAAGTATCAAATAGTAAGCGGAAGCATGTTTCACATATCGTGCAAGACCTGAGAAAAACATAGAAATCTGTCAACGAAAACGTTGGTGAAATCATAGGTTTAAGTAAGTAAGTACAAGTGAACCACAAGATTTGCATCAATGAAATAATAGTAATACATTCCAAAAGTTTGTTTCACGAGCACCCAATTATCAAAGCTTAACATTCCTTCCATTGTATACCCCATCACTTAGTGCTAGAACAAACACTGATTCTCGAAAATATATTTCATCCGTAGACGGTAGCGAACCGTCAAGGATGAGGGTTGTCAACCCATATGGCCATATAACATAAGTTCTCGCTTACACCCGGCAAGTGTAACTAATGATAATTGAATTGAGGATTTTGTTCTAAACTCGTATGTAGAATGTTTGTTTTCCCGTTCTTGTGTTCACTTAGTTCAAAAGAATCGTTTATGTTTTCTCATCCCAATATAAGTTCAAAAAGAGTAAAAGTGGGACTATGATCTCACCTTGAGTGCAAGAGTTAATAAAGTACTTCAACAAGTAGGCGCGTGCAAAGACAAAGCTAGTCTTGACCTAATCATATAGGTTGTATCAATAACGGTAAACACAAACGGTCAAAGATGTTCAATTAGTCCTATGGCTCGTTAAGACTCGATCATAATAGCATGTGAATCAAATTGTCATGTTTCATGCAAGGTACAAGTATAAAAACATGTTAGAACGATTGCACAAATATTTTGTTAAGTTTGATTAAAAGTCAAACTTTGGTCGGTCAAAGTCAACGAAAGTCAACACGTTCGGGTCGGGTTCCGAACTATTTTTCTGAGGTTTTTAATCATATATGAACATGTTAGAACAAGTTTCATGTGAATCGGAGGTCCGTAGTATGCCAAACATTTTCCATAAAATGGACACCGGAGACAGAAGCTGGGCACGGCTTATGCCGCGCCGCGGCCAGGCCTGTCGCGCCGCGACAATGGCCGTGGCCTGGTCCCAGGCCTGTTTCACTTGTTCAAGACTTGGTCAATTTTCAAACAAACGCAAAACTCAAACCGTAAACAACTAGAAGACGTATCTTATACCGTTGGAAAGCTCTTTTGACAAGGAACACAACTAAACATGTTTCACCAAACAAAAACATCATTTATAATAGCCGAAAACTCATCAAGTGATCATTAAACGTTCATTTTTAAGGTTTCAAGTTCTTCAAATGCAATTTGAGTTTCGGGAAACCAATTCACACATATAATATGCCGTTTTGAAGGTAATGAAACATACATTACAACTAAACACTAATAATTAACATCCCATGGCATTCAAGCATCCAAAAATTCATGTCAAGAACTATCAAACCCTAGTCAAACATCTCAAAATCAATAATCATGTTTTTGGAGTTTCCTTAATCAACCTATACATCAAAATGAAGCTAATGATACTAGTAACACTTTTAAAACATGCACTTTAACAATCTAACAACATTTGTTCATCCAAAATCAAGGATTAAGCATACACTTTTCATTTTCAAGCTAGTTACACCAAAACATCAAGATCGAGCATACAAATCATATATTCATGTTATACACGAGCCATAGACACTAACTAACACAATTTCAAGTCAAAAACACGAATTTATAGAAATCTAGAGTTTTTAGAAAGTTACCCAAACTCGATGAAATTGGTACCAAAATGTAGAGGATGAAGAGAGGATCACGAAAATGTAATTTATTTTGAAGTTTGCTTCCAATCCCGAATTTAGATGATGATTTTATGAAGTTGGGGTTTGTGTGTGTGTTCTTGCTAGAGAGAAAGAGAGAGAGAGGGAGATGGTTGAATGGTGGTGATTGGGGTGGACTAGTTGACCTAGTCAACTAGTTTGCCCCGTGTCAATTTTAGTCCCTCGAGTTTAGAAGCGGGTGCGGGATTTAACCGATCGAATATTTTAAATTACACGAGAGTACGGGAGACGTTATCTTCCAACAACGAGAATATTTAAAATGTTACATAACAAAGGATACGAATCTAGATACGAAGGGTATTATTTAAAAAGAAAAAGACGGGCGTTAAAATAATTTAACGGAAAAATGCGGGATGTTACATTATCCACACCTCAAAAGAAATTTCGTCCCGAAATTTAGTTGGAAGTAGTAGTCGATATCTCTTACTCGAGACTTTACGTTGTCAATGCTATGAATAAGTGAAAGTACGTTCTTGAGGGTTCTCATGAATTTGGATAGTCAGGGTTTTACGTCGCATTAAGGTTCGGTTTTTACGATCCCCGGTTTCAACTGGTTTTCCTATGAAGAGAAGTTTATCATCGATAGTTGATGTATCCAGCAGGATTGCACGTTCCTGTTCCGCAGGACACGTTTCTAAGTTTGTTACACGAAATGTAGGGTAAACGGAAACTTAATTGAGTCGGAAGTTCTAAACGGTAGGGAGCGGTTCCAATACGCCCCAAGGTTTCAAAAGGGTTAACATGTCGCGGGTTTAACTTTCCCTGATTCCCGAAACGGATTACGCGGTTACACACTGGGATTTGTGAGGTTCTCCTCTAAGTTTGGTATAACTCTTCTGGCGACAATGGGTTGTCTCGAGCCCTTCTCGGACTTGAACGATCTCAATTGTTGTTTCTTGATGGAGTTCAGATTTCGGTGGTTGATGCTTTGGTTAAATGAACAGGGGTATGACATTAGCGATCATATAAGGTTTCGAAAAGTGCGCGTGAACACACGAGTGGTAACTACTGTTGTAAGAGTGATCTACTAAAGGTGACAATACGAGTTTGTGAGATGTCTTTCCAAGACGTAAATCGTTCGTTTGCTCGGTTCGTCAGTTTGTGGGTGGTACGCGGTACTCATGTCTAAGCAGGTTCCCAAGGTTTCTTGTAAAACTAGAAGTGAAACGAGTATTTCGATACAGAATAATTGACAAAGATACACCGTGTTGGAATAGAATCTCTTAAGATACGTTTGAACAAGTTAGTTAGGGTTCGAAAAATGTTCGTTAGGACTATTCACCCTCGTGGCGAATACTTATGTAATATGAGGAGTTTCTCTATCCATGGAGAAATGTTACAAGGAGTTTCTTTAAACGGAAATGCGAACGGTAAAGATAGTAGTGAAATGAGGACTTAGAATAGGATGAGTTTACATCTCGAGGTTGCTATAACGTGCCTCTAGTTGTCAAAAGTTGAAGTCTGAAAGAGAAACGAGGTAGTACACGTAGTTGTATAGTTCGGGGTTGAATAATAGTTGACCGATTATCAGAAACACAAGGGCGTTAAGTCAAAGAAAAGTGAAGTATCGTTGGATTGTGTGTTATCTTAATTTCCAGTAATATCAGACGGTAACGGTGAAATAACAGAGGTATGTAGTGTGGTACGTGATGACGAGAAAATTGATCGGATCCACAATTTAGTATTCGAATTCTTCGTGTAAAATAACGAATTTTAGTTTTTTTTTTTTTTTTTTTTTTTTTTTTTTTTGAGAGAGTATGCCTTTCGGCGTTCAAATAAAAATATTTCCATATTTGAGTCCCATCTGGTGTTGTACGAATTTAGCTAGAAATGTTGGTGTGAAGAATCACGCTCAAGGTTCGATCGCGGAGAGATTAAAGTCGTGTAATACGAGAAAAGTCAGAAATGAATCTTCGGTAACAACCGGTGAGATCTAAGATTTTTACGAATACAAGTCTGAGTTGGGAGAGTTTCCTGATTACATGTGGCTTGATTTCGAGATTGATTGTAATGCCTTGACCATTAACTTCATGGTCTAGAAAATTGGACTTCGTTCAACAGAAATTCTCACTCGGAGAATTTGGTATAAAGTTGCTCTTTTCTCAAAAGTTCGAGCGTAAGATGGTGATGTTGTTCGTTTTCCTTCTTTACTTAAATAAGTTAAGATGTCATCTATAAATACGATAACAGATTAGTCTATATGAATTTGCATACGCGGTTCAAGAGGTTTATGGATACGGGCGAGCCCTAAATAAATCAAGCGGTACTAAGAGAGATTTACAACTAACGTTGTGAGTTCGGAAAGTGGCTTAGGAGACATCGTCTCACTTAACCCCCAATTGATGATAACCGGAACGGAGGTCGATTTGGAACATACGGGATTCGTGCAAATAATCATGAGGTCATGGATGCGAGGGAGAGGGTATCGGTTTCCAACCGAAAATTACTCAGTTCACAATAACCTATACAAGATGATGGGGAAACATTTTTTTTTTTTTTTAAACGAATAGGTTCCGAGCTCCCTAGTTCTATAGGTGTCAAGTCAAAAGTCTTAACGTATATCCTCCAATAAAATTTATAGGCACACAATAATTTCCGTTGGTCACTTAAATTGCCTAAGTAGTGTCTAGGGAAAAAAAGGTGGAATATAAAGAGCATGAGTCAAATCCTTGGTTATAAAACGTCTAGCGGTAATCGAATCGAACAAGTATGAAATATACGGTTTGTTGTGAAGAAACGTACCCGTTACTAGTCCATCGTCGTTCCGGGCATCCTTGGTGTCGATGTCGAAGGTTCAACGGCGTGCGTTGGGGTTGATTTTCTTATTTGGGCACACATTCCTAAAATGACCCAGTTGGCCACATTCGAAGCAAGCACCCGTTCTGTGTGCGTTGGGCATCTTTCGAGCGACGGGTCCTTGGCGCCGGTGGCGAAACCTGCCACATCCTTCAAAGTGATGCTTGTGGCATTCGTCACAAAAAGGTAGTTTTCCGGCATAGCCTTTCTTGTCGTTGGAGGTGAAAGGCTTCTTGGCGGGGTTGTTGTTATTGTTGTGGTTGCTTGATTGAGAGGCTTCCCATGTTCTTTTATTGCCGCTCGATTGGTTCTCGATCATTGGTGCCGGTGCTTCCATTTCAGTTACCGTTTCTAAAGTTTGGTGGGCCTTTGCTAAAGCCTCTTGTAGGTTAGTGGGTTGGGATGCCATTACCCCGTGTTGAATGCTCTTAGGGAGGCCATCCATGTAAAGTTCGACTCTTAGTGATTCGGGAGTCATGAGATTCGGACACATTGAGACTAGTTCGGTAAACCGTTGATTATAAGCTCCGAGGTCATTCCCGACCGTTCTTAAATTCCTTAGCCCTTGCTCGAGCCTTCGAGTCTCATCGCGCGGGAAGTATTCGGTGATCATTCTTTCTCTTAATTTGGTCCAAGAGAGTGTAAGGGCTTCATCGATACCTACTGATTGTACATACGTGTTCCACCATGAGAGAGCGATACCGGTAAGAGTGAGGGTGGAAAACTTGACCTTATCTTGGTCTTGACAACCGCTTATGCTAAAAACGGATTCTGTTTGTTCAAACCATCGGGTGAGAGTAACCGGTCCTCCGGTTCCATCGAAAGTGGGAGGATTGTACTTCATGAAGTTCTTGTAGGAGCAACCTTCGCTTGAATTACCGGCTCCACGATTGTTGTTGTTAGAAAAGTGATCGGCCACGGCCGTACCCACGGCGGTGGTTATCATTCGTTGAAGAGCTTGTTCTAGGGTTTCGAGAGGAGTATTGTGTTGACCTTGGTGAGCCATTGTTCCTTCATGAGACAAGAATATCGTTGGTTAGTATTTTCAACAATACTAACCGTGGCATGGAATAAGGATAGAGAGAAAATTTTCCTTGACTCGCCTTAAATTCTCTATGTCATAATGTCGGAACGTCCATGTGAATCACCGTAATATAATCCCGGAAATTATATTACCCTGATTCTCATGTGCATTTAACATTACTTCATAAAGTCAAGGTGGCGCACCAACAAAATTTATCAACGTAAGATCAAGATCGAATACGAGTTAGATATGATAGAAGAGTTCGAGTATAAATGCACAATTTGTCAAATAATTCCTACTTCAGTCTATATGCCGGTTGTAGTCTAGATTCACCTATGTACCCTATGACTCGGGGTGAACACAAATGAACTCTAAATCCCTACAACCAAGGCTCTGATACCACCTGTAGCGACCCCGACAAATCGTCAAGTGACGGCGTCGGCTACGTGGGTCCCATTACCTGATTATAAGTCTTTAAGATAACGTTTGACCAAAATATGTCGCCTTCATTTCAAAATAAAGATTGTTTCAAAGTTTACAAGAATTGTTCAACCAAAAGTTAAGTTACAACGTTATAGATACGATTGAAATCTAGGCGACACGGTTTAAAGTAAAGTCAAAAGACGCTCCATGAAATGCATGTATACTCGACATCGGATGCAAGTATCAAATAGTAAGCGGAAGCATGTTTCACATATCGTGCAAGATCTGAGAAAAACATAGAAATCTGTCAACGAAAACGTTGGTGAAATCATAGGTTTAAGTAAGTAAGTACAAGTGAACCACAAGATTTGCATCAATGAAATAATAGTAATACATTCCAAAAGTTTGTTTCACGAGCACCCAATTATCAAAGCTTAACATTCCTTCCATTGTATACCCCATCACTTAGTGCTAGAACAAACACTGATTCTCGAAAATATATTTCATCCGTAGACGGTAGCGAACCGTCAAGGATGAGGGTTGTCAACCCATATGGCCATATAACATAAGTTCTCGCTTACACCCGGCAAGTGTAACTAATGATAATCGAATTGAGGATTTTGTTCTAAACTCGTATGTAGAATGTTTGTTTTCCCGTTCTTGTGTTCACTTAGTTCAAAAGAATCGTTTATGTTTTCTCATCCCAATATAAGTTCAAAAAGAGTAAAAGTGGGACTATGATCTCACCTTGAGTGCAAGAGTTAATAAAGTACTTCAACAAGTAGGCGCGTGCAAAGACAAAGCTAGTCTTGACCTAATCATATAGGTTGTATCAATAACGGTAAACACAAACGGTCAAAGATGTTCAATTAGTCCTATGGCTCGTTAAGACTCGATCATAATAGCATGTGAATCAAATTGTCATGTTTCATGCAAGGTACAAGTATAAAAACATGTTAGAACGATTGCACAAATATTTGGTTAAGTTTGATTAAAAGTCAAACTTTGGTCGGTCAAAGTCAATGAAAGTCAACACGTTCGGGTCGGGTTCCGAACTATTTTTCTGAGGTTTTTAATCATATATGAACATGTTAGAACAAGTTTCATGTGAATCGGAGGTCCGTAGTATGCCAAACATTTTCCATAAAATGGACACCGGAGACAGAAGCTGGGCACGGCTTATGCCGCGCCGCGGCCAGGCCTGTCGCGCCGCGACAATGGCCGTGGCCTGGTCCCAGGCCTGTTTCACTTGTTCAAGACTTGGTCAATTTTCAAACAAACGCAAAACTCAAACCGTAAACAACTAGAAGACGTATCTTATACCGTTGGAAAGCTCTTTTGACAAGGAACACAACTAAACATGTTTCACCAAACAAAAACATCATTTATAATAGCCGAAAACTCATCAAGTGATCATTAAACGTTCATTTTTAAGGTTTCAAGTTCTTCAAATGCAATTTGAGTTTCGGGAAACCAATTCACACATATAATATGCCGTTTTGAAGGTAATGAAACATACATTACAACTAAACACTAATAATTAACATCCCATGGCATTCAAGCATCCAAAAATTCATGTCAAGAACTATCAAACCCTAGTCAAACATCTCAAAATCAATAATCATGTTTTTGGAGTTTCCTTAATCAACCTATACATCAAAATGAAGCTAATGATACTAGTAACACTTTTAAAACATGCACTTTAACAATCTAACAACATTTGTTCATCCAAAATCAAGGATTAAGCATACACTTTTCATTTTCAAGCTAGTTACACCAAAACATCAAGATCGAGCATACAAATCATATATTCATGTTATACACGAGCCATAGACACTAACTAACACAATTTCAAGTCAAAAACACGAATTTATAGAAATCTAGAGTTTTTAGAAAGTTACCCAAACTCGATGAAATTGGTACCAAAATGTAGAGGATGAAGAGAGGATCACGAAAATGTAATTTGTTTTGAAGTTTGCTTCCAATCCCGAATTTAGATGATGATTTTATGAAGTTGGGGTTTGTGTGTGTGTTCTTGCTAGAGAGAAAGAGAGAGAGAGGGAGATGGTTGAATGGTGGTGATTGGGGTGGACTAGTTGACCTAGTCAACTAGTTTGCCCCGTGTCAATTTTAGTCCCTCGAGTTTAGAAGCGGGTGCGGGATTTAACCGATCGAATATTTTAAATTACACGAGAGTACGGGAGACGTTATCTTCCAACAACGAGAATATTTAAAATGTTACATAACAAAGGATACGAATCTAGATACGAAGGGTATTATTTAAAAAGAAAAAGACGGGCGTTAAAATAATTTAACGGAAAAATGCGGGATGTTACAATAGTGGGCTTATTTAAACCTTGAGAGTTTATGCCACGATATTAGGGTAGAAAAAACAGAGAGGTGTTCGTGAAAATCACGGTTATAAAATTTGATAGAGATCGTCATTCTTTACAAAAAGAATGATGAATATAAGTTGAAAAATAGAGTTTTATCAACATTGGGTAATATGGATGAAACGATTTAATTATGGGAAGAGTATAAACGAAGCTATCGTAAAAGATTGAAATGAGGAAATTAAATGTTCGCATTAACTTTTGACGTAGTTAAAGTTGATTTTTCCAGAATTCAAGGGATTAAAGAAAATCTTTATAATCTTTATAAGATTTGATTCTCCGGTAATTAAGGAATTTGAGATTTTCTTTGATTAAATGCGGTGAATTGCCTCAATTGTTGTGCCTAGAATTTAGCTATAAATTAGCTTCTTCCGTTTCATTATCTTCACCACTTCTATACTTTCTTTCTTGATTCATACTTCCAAAAGATTTGTTAATATGCTTAATCCAGTTCTTGTTCTTGACCTTATATTGGTTATCGCCACAATCTTCCTTCTTTTTCAACTCCCACCAGAGGAGTCTGTTTACTTAAATTATGCTCTAGGATTTATTGTATTTTTAGTTCTCCCGTGTCTTTATATTGCTATACGCATTGATATACACGGTTTGTAATTTTGGTGTTGTTATCGTGCTTTATATATTCCCTTATATGTCGAAGCTTCATGCTTTTGTAAAGCAAGTAATGGTCCAGAATTTGTAGGTATGGAGTTTCGAATGATCATAATATACAAAGTAGAAAGGAAAGGTAATAGCACAATTTGATTTGTCAAATTACCAGAATATCCGGAAAAGACCGAATCATCAAGAAATATATTTTCTTGATATGTTTAGAGGTTAAATAGAATGTAAGAGTCGTGTAACATGGTACATGATGAGGGTATGATCTGTGAACCTTTATCACGTTCCATTAGAAACTCAGCATGACTTATTGTAATATAATCACGTTGGCCTGACGTCATTATATTATACTAACTCATGCTTCAATTCCCAACACTTCTCCAGAAATCATTCATAATTTAAACTTGAATTTTACAGAATATAGAAACTAAAACAGTTTCCTTTATGATGTAATAAAGATATTGCAAAGAGGTAATTAATTGCGAACAAGAATCGTTATGAAGATATCTTCAGAAATATAGAGGATATTTATAACGAAAGATACGATGATATCTTAGAATTTTCTAAAATCAAATGATAATGAGGAAAATTCTTCTGTAGAAATTCAGAATGCGTAAAGAGATCTTCGGTGATATCCATCAGAAATCGAATGATCTAGATTCTTTATGTATAGGTTTAATCTTCGTGATTTGTCAACAGCCTCCTTCATGGGTACCAAGTTTTCTTTTGAGCTTCTCCATTGTACCATTCTTTATTATCAAGCTTTTGGTCATTAAGACCCTCTACAGCTTTTGCTGTTTCGTCAGCATTCTCAAAGTTTAATGAATCTGAATCATTGCTTATAGTTCTGAGGTGTTTTCAAGAATTTTGAAGAATGTACAATGTAACATATTAATGTGAGATATAAATATTTCTCGGGTATTACCTACCCGTTAAAATATTTTCACAATTAACAGTTTATACAAAAGAATTTTTAATTACAATCTTTATGAAAATATACATACATATATATCTTCCTTCGGATGTAATTATGGATTTAATGAGTTAATATAATATTAAACTCATTTGATTTGAGGTTGGAACAAGAATAAATAATCTCCAAAAACTTTTAGAAACTATATATTCTCTGCAGAGTATTTCTTCAATGTATTTATGAATCAATACTTCTTCATTTGTTGTTACTGGTATTCCTTGGTGTCTATGGTGCGTATGATGTTGATGCTCGTGGCATTCTTGTGAAATTTCACAAGGCACGAATCATGTTTTCTAGAAAGTTTCGAGTACATCGAAAATTGGAGTGTATGATCACACATTTATTTGATTAATACACTTGGTTTATTATGAATTGAAGTTTATTGTGTTGAAGCAGTGATTAATGATTGTTAAGTCATTAACGAAGGATGTACATTATAGCGTATTAGTGATATGAATTAACCAAGTAGTACGTACTAGTTAAGATTCACACGTAATAGCTTAGTACTAAAAGATTTATTATCGTTCCAAACCATATATATATAAAGTATACATATATAATTTTTCAGGAAGAACGAGTCAATACATCTTAACTCATTATTACTAATATTCCTTGGTATCTATGGGGCATATGATGTTGATGTTTGAGGTACCGATTATGATGTTGAGACGTGGGATGCGGATGTTGTTGTTGGTGAAGATGATGTTATTGGTGGTGATGCTGATGGTGCTTATAGTGCTTGCGGTGTCGGTGATATTGGTGGTACGGATGGTACTATTGGTTATGTTATTGGTGATGCTGATGCTTGTAGATATCGCACCATATTCTCCAGAGCCACCACTCAAGCGTGAAGCTCGTTGACTTCTTCTACTATTCCGGGATGATTGGCGGTTGGAACAAGGGGATGAATAAGATCTAGAATCTTCGATATTATATAATCGTGACGGGATACCCTGAAAAGAAGAGAGAAAATGGTGTTTCAGACTGGTTTGCCGGTAAGTGCTTCAAGTTCTTCTCTAAGAGGTGAATTTGGTTGGTGGAAGGGATCTCCTTCTTCTTGCCTCTATTGATTGAGTCGGTTACGAACCCATCCCTAATTCATCCAGAATAGATGATGGCTGATTGGTTCGTTTGATCCGGTTACGCTGCCTTTGGAGCTCGAGGAGTTCAAGGAATCCATATTTTGTGTTTGGAATAGGGTTTGATATGAAATGAGTGTTGGATACTGAATGATATATTCGTCTCCTCGAATACGTATATATAGCAAAAAGATTTCCGTAATTTACGGAGGAGATTTAGGAAAAGTGTTTAGACATAGTCCATAGGGATAGATATGATAAGATATGATTTATCTATACTCCATTTATGTAATAATTGTAGTATGACGTGTCGAGATCTAAAAATGATAAGTATGTAATCAGATAAACTTTCGATTAAAGACTTTCATTTCGCAATGGCCTATTCAGGTCTAGGGGCTTGAGCTATAGGATCCTTTAAATCGGTAATCCAAACTCTTCCATTCTAGAGTTTCGTAGACGCCGCTCGTCAAGAAAATTCAATGATCAAAAATAACGAGAAAGCAAAGATTTTGAAAGTAATGAATATGAATAGTAAAGATTTCAAGAATCATGGATAACATTTCATTAATACATATGTAATACACAAAACCATGATAGATGACAAAGGAATGTCGAGAATTTCAGAAATCATGGTGTCGCATTAAAATGTGGTGGTGGAATTGGATAGTACTTAGGAAAGTGAGCAGAGTTCTTAGATTGGCTTGGCATTCTAAGATAAGTAAAGTTTCTAAAGTATAGTGTAGCATTTAACAATTAAAGGCAACAATTAAAGGCACTATGGTCAAGAAAAGTTGTAGTCCTACATTGCTAAGGTACCTAATTGTATAAGGCACACATAAAATGCAATCCTGGTTCTCTACAATAGTCTGCTCTGATACCAATCTGTCACACCCCCAAATAGGGACTGGGGTATTTGTGACTAATTATATCGAATCATAGTTGTATAAATGAGAACGACTCTATATGAGACGTTTTATTAAGTTTTGCAGCGAAAGATAAATAGATTACATTGTATTTAGAGCATTAAATGTCTTTAATTGATATGATATGTAATGAAGACTCCAAGCATTGCAAGCAATCATCATCAAAGCAGCAGATATACAGCGGAAGCAATATTTAAGTACCTAAGAATAAACATGCTTTAAAAAGTCAACACGAGGTTGAGTGAGTTCATAGGTTTATCATAAATCAATAGTTCGGTATAGCATTAGACCACAAGATTTCAGTTTAAAGTTGATTAATACCAAATATATTAATCGAAAGAGTTGCTGTTTGTAATATCGCGACTAAACAAAAGTTACCCCGTGAAAGGACCCGTTCATATACATTATAAACGATTCACAATAGTTGATTACATTGCGAGGTATTTGACCTCTATATGATACATTTTACAAACATTGCATTCGTTTTTAAAAGACAATCTTTCTTTACATCGAAAATTGACATGTATGCATACCATTTCATAATATTCAAACTATAAATGACCTAATCTGTCATTTACTTAATAATAATCTTTAATGAACTTCAACGACTCGAATGCAACGTCTTTTGAAATATGTCATGAATGACTCCAAGTAATATCTTTAAAATGAGCTAATGCACAGCGGAAGATCTCTTTCAAACCTGAGAATAAACATGCTTTCAAGTGTCAACCAAAAGGTTGGTGAGTTCATTAGTTTATCATAATCATTTATTTCCATCATTTTAATAGACCACAAGAATTTCATTTTCAGTTCTCATAAATATACGTCCCATGCATAGAGACAAAAATAATCATTCATATGGTGAACACCTGGTAACCGACATTAACTAGATACATATAAGAATATCCCCTATCATTCCGGGATCCTCCTTCGGACATGATATAAATTTCGAAGTACTAAAGCATCCGGTACTTTGGATGGGGTTTGTTAGGCCCAATAGATCTATCTTTAGGATTCGCGTCAATTAGGGTGTCTGTTCCCTAATTCTTAGATTACCAGACTTAATAAAAAGGGGCATATTCGATTTCGATAATTCAACCATAGAATGTAGTTTCACGTACTTGTGTCTATTTCGTAAAACAGTTATAAAATTTGCGCATGTATTCTCAGCCCAAAAATATAAAGGGTAAAAAGGCAAATGAAACTCACCATACTGTATTTTGTAGTAAAAATACATATAACATCATTGAACAAGTGTAGGGTTGGCCTCGGATTCACGAACCTATAGTAATTATATATATTTATGTATTTGTCAATATTTGTCTAATAAATTAGGCCAAGTCATAGTGTACCACAATCTAATGCTCGAGACTAATGTGCAAAAGTCAAAGGTTAAAGTAAAAACGAGGTCGCATGCAAAAATACAATAACTTATACAAAAATGATTTTTCGGTCAAACATGACTAAACGGCCACTTCAGCGATTTTTAGAAAAATTATCGGAACTCCGATTGATAAACGGCCAAAGATAAAAGTTACACATTACCAAAAAGATTAAGCATAAATTTTTACAGAAGTAAACTAAACCTAGACAACTCGTAGTTGCCAACGCGGTTTCGGTGTTTTAAAGTTAATTTTTCAACTTTAATAAATTTACAAAAGTGACCGAGTAGCCTACTTTGGAGATTTTTAGAAAATTCCTCGAAACTCGGATTGACAAACGGTCAAAGCCTTCAAATTCTCGTTACCACAAAGATATAACATGATTTTTAGCAAAAGTAAACACACATCAGGTCGACCATGACAACTGATACAAAACTGACATTTTTAACAAAAAAGTTTCAGCTCTTTTTAGAATTTTAAAATGTGACCCAACAGTCAACTTTGACGATTTTTAGAAAAATCGTCGAGACTCGAATTGACAATTGGCTAGAGTGGTTTGTTAGACCTTACAGCAAAGAATTCAGTGGTATTTTTGTTTTAATCTGAAACAACGCAGATAAGCGAGAATTTCAGTTTCCGTATTGACGTTTCATCAAAATTTACAAAACTTCTTTTATCCATAACTTGACAACCGTTCAACGAAACGAGACGTGCTTTATATGAAAATTCATCTACTCGACGAGTAGAATCCAAATAACCACTTTTTATTACCCAGAAAATTAGTTCACTAATTATTATCAGCAATTTTAATTACGAAATTAATTGTTTAATTCATAACTTTCTAACCGTTCATCGAATCCATTCGATATCTAAATGAAAAGTTCTTAATTTTTCGCTAGCTTTCCAATGACATGCATATCTTATACCTTATTTCATCCCTAGTATAACAACCTTTAAGATTCAACATAACCTATCTAAGAGCAATATCAAATATACAAGCATGCATAATCCTATATTCTCGAGCACTAGTCAGGGATGCACTATTAGTAAATAAAAGTTAAGTTATGAGTGCTCACGTATCAATATTGAGATTCAATACTGTAGGAAAGGTACGTAGACGCGACGGAGACGATAACTACCAATTTGACCTCAAGGGCATACCCATGAACCATACCCATTACCTCCATAGCCATAACCCATAATTTCCTTAGCCCTATCCTACTCATAAAACATGTTTTTGAAAATAACTCACTCATGACCTCGTCGTAATATTTTATGTATAATAATAATAACACTCCTAAGAAATCTTAATTTGAATAATAATAATAATGTTAATATTAATAATAATATTAATAATAATAATATAATATAAATATATATGGAGTATTATGTGATATGTGTGTGTTCCGTTTGTTCATAAATGATGAACTTTATAGCTCCATGTTTCCATGCACATGTATGATCAAGGGATCCAGCTGTTATCCAATTCAATTACTTGCCGACACTCCTTTTTCACATATATCATGCGTAAAACATAAACATATATATATATATTTTTTAATATATAATATATTTAATCTTTAGGATTAATTAAATATTATATTATATTTACGTTCATGGTAAAAATATAATTTTTACAAAAATGACACGGTCGTGGTCTCACGACTCATGTACCACTTTCTGTTTTTCGGGCGCACTTTCGTACGTTTAGAAAACTAGCCTTTTACGTTACGTGACGTGTACCTTTTACAAAAAAATAGACTTACTCTTCAATAAATTACCTTTATAAAAATATAACTTATAAAATTGAGCGTTGTGATCATTTACTTCCATAATTCAAAGCCTCGTTGTTTATCAAAATATTTTATTTTAAAATTAAACGTTTTGTGACATGTACCTTTATTAATAACTACACTTAAATTAATTAAAAACTAACCCACTCAGAGTGTAACTTAATCTTTTGAGTGTTTTGGTCATTTACTTTTATAAATCGTAGTCTCGTTATTTATCAAAGCAAATTTATTAATATTAGTGTAAATCAAAATGTTTCAATGATTAATTAAGATATCAAAATATATACTTAATATGTAGGTTTGTTATATTTATTTAATAATACAATAATTAGATTTTTTTTCCAAAACTAATAATAGTTTAAAAGTTTATTTTAAATTCGTTTAGAAAAGCTTATAACACGTAACGTTTACACTTTAAAACTTATGTCGATATAATTCATTTATGCGCCAACGTTTTCCTTAAACTTTCTAAATAAAAAATTTTAATATCGATCGAATCAAATAACCAGGTTCTATTATATCGAAAAACGTTTTCGTACGTTTGAAAATAATTCAAACTAATATTATAGAATTCATTTCTCCACTAGCTTTTGTCTAACTCCCAATAAGTGATACTTTGTTCTTACTTGTAAATCACATTACCATTTATTCCGAATACCGTTAAAAAAGTAAGGGTTTCCTAATTCAAAGTGGACCTCATAACAGAGACTCATAATCAAAGTTCAATGTATCCGATAATTCAATCATTTGATATTATCTTTTAATCTCGTCGATAAACTTACATCGAACAAATACGTTCATGTAAAGTATTATTCATTCAATACCTTGATAGCATTTCCAAATTCATAAAAAAAAATAGATTTCATATCTTATATTCATAATAACTAATCCGTTCAATGTTTCATTAATATAACTCAATTTAAAATCAGACATATGTATATGTATATGTATATATTTATTTACACATAATTGTTCGTGAATCATTTGGCATGGTCAAAGGATATTTGATTACAGAAATATAGTTTCAAAACTTTCGAGACTCAACATTACAGATTTTGCTTATCGTGTCGGATATATATAAAGATTAAAGTTTAAATTTGATCAGAAATTTCCGGGTCATCACATTACCTACCCGTTAAAAGAAATTTCGTCCCGAAATTTGATCGAGGTCGTCATGTCTAACTAATAAAATGTTTTCATGACGAATATGAATCGATAATAGAGTTTTATCATAATTGAGTGATATAGATAAAACGATTTGTTTTTGTGAAAAGCACGAATGAAGCTATCACCTAAGAGTGAAAATGAATAAATGCAGGTTTGACCTAACAGGTGGCGTAGTCAAGATTGATTTCCGAAAATTAAGGAATTTAGAAGAAGATCTCCATAATAAGATTTGATTCGTCGGTAATTAAGGAGATTAGGATCCTCTTTAGTTATACGCAATAATCTGCTTTGATTGCTCTGTCTATAAATCCACCCCCTTCATTTCCTTACAACTCACACCTTCTATTATTTCTTCCTCAATTCATACTTTAAAGTATTTATTAATATGTTCCATCCCATCCTGATCCTTGATATCCTCTTATCTTTCATATCTGTCATTCTTCTTTTTAATCTTCCACCGGAAGAATCTATTTACTTCTACTATACTCTTGGGTTTATAGTTTTTCTAGTCCTCCCGTGTCTTTATATTGCTATTTGCATTGACATCTACGGTTTATAATTTACGGGTGATTGTTGGGTTTTATACCTTCCCTTATACTTCGATGTCCTTGCTTCTGTCTTCTATAATCATTGTCATCCATAGTTAATGCTCCCTTCTATTTGTTGCGATCTATACTCCAATTTCTGTTTCGGAGCTTTGTCCTTTCGTTTCTTCTTCTTGCGATTAAATAGCTCTTGTAATGGTCCAGAATTCGTAGGTATGGATTTCAGAATGAACACAGTAATTGTTCTAAGAAGGATAGGGTAATGGTAAATCCTGATTTGTTAAATTACCAGAATACCCTAAAAAAAAAGACCGAATCATCAAGAAATATTTTCTTGATATATTTAGAGATTTGATAGAATGTAAGAGTCGTGTAAATGGTACATGATGACGGTATGTCCTGTGAATCATCACATCCATTAGAAACTTAGCATGAATTACCGTAATATAATGACGTTGATCAAGTGTCATTATATTATACTAACTCATGTATCAGTTCCCAACACTACTTCAAAAACATTCATATTCGAATTTTTTTTTTTTTTTTTTTTTTTTTTTTTCAGAATTTAGAAACTAACACTGTTTCTTTTATGTTGCAGATATTACGGAGAGATAAATGATACTTGATAAGAATAGTTGTGAAAATATCTCCAAAGATATGGAGAATATGTATAATGGAAGATACGAAGATATCTTATAACATTTAAGATATGATGATGAAGAAGAATATCTGTCTGTGAAGGTTTAGAATAAGAAGTAAGGTGTTTGCTAACGAGTTCAGCAGGCACTGATTTATTTAGATCCTTTGAAGGCAGATTCAGTCTCTATGATTTGTCCACGGCTTCCCTCATACTTTGCTCAATCCGTTTTTCAGTACCAAATCCTTTCTTTTTCTGAGCTTTACCAACTCACTATCTTTTATCATCAAAATTTTGACCGTTTAAACCTTCTACCATTTTTATGTTTCCTCTGCATTTAATGCTATAATATCTGAATCTCTGGTTATCAATCCGAGGTGGGTTCAGAAGAATCGTGTTTCAGATGATTAAACGCTGGTGGTAATATGGTGGAATATGAAAGGTTCCCCAGTAATAATGACGAAAGAGCAACGTATCTATCGGGGTTATAATAAGACTAGTCCGACTGAGAAATCGAAATTGACTTGCTGGAGCTGTGACAAAATTGGCTACTTTGAAAAGAAATCGAAGTGTTGTTTTTGCTAATAAATGCTAAAGAATTCGACGAGGGTACGTGTTAAACTACGACTTTGGTTTCGAGAGCTTTTCAGGTACAAGACTTCGGATAATGTGTGGTTGGATCATCATCTCGATTGTTCAATATTTGAAGTGTCTTCCAGGATTTCGAAGGGTTTTAAATGCAGATTGTCATAGTCAATATCCAAATGATAAAATCGTCCTGATTCCCGAATGAATTTCATCTATTTCTGAGTGTTACGAATAAAAGTGATGTTCTGTCACAGTTTTGAATTCAAAGTATGACTTTGATAGATGTAGAAATTCTAAGAGTGATGTCTTCTGTTAAATCTTGACTTGAATTTTTTTTTTTTTTTTTTTTTTTTTTTTTGATTTGTCAAAATTAGAATATGTAATCAAATTTGGATGAGAATAGTTATTTTGATTTTTACGAAAGAATGTATATTGTTGAGAGAGTAGTGAATACAGTTGGTGATTGCTGAATCAGATTCAAAGAATGTAACATATTAATTGTGAATTTAGACATCTCTCGGGTATTACCTACCCGTTAAAAAAATTCACAAATAATGTTTTGAATAAGAATTTTCATTACAGTCCTTATGAAAATATATGTGAATAGATTTTCTTCAGATGTAATACAGATTCAATGAGTTTAAATCATACTAAGCTCATTTGATTTTTAGATTGAATTAGAAATGAATTTTTTTTTTTTTTTTTTTTTTTTTTTTTTTTTTTTTTTTTTAAACATTAGAGATTTCATAATCTTTGCGGAGTATTTCACTAATGTAGTCAATACTTCAATATTTATTCTTATTGATATTCTTCAGTGAAGGATGTTGACGCTTGAAGAATTCTTGCGAACTTTGCAAAGTACGATTGATGTTTTCTAGAAAGTTTCGAGTGCATCGAAGATGAAAGTGTAAAATCAAACATGTTATTGAATGATACACTTGACTTATTATGAGACGGAATTCATTGAATTGAAGCAGAGATTGTGGTTAACAATGATGAAATTGTTAACGAATAATGTACATCATAGCATATTAGTAATATGAATTAACCGGATAGTTAAGTTCCATACATAATAGCTTAGTACAGAAAGATTTATTATGGTTAAATTTTTTTTATATATATATATATATATATATATATATATATATATATATATATATATATATATAGGATATACATATAAATTCTTTGGAGGAACTGAGTTAATACTTCATAACTCGTTGATATAATATACTCGTTATTAATTCGTAATGATTTCCACAGTGATTCTTGAACTGGCGAAGCTTGTGAGGTTAGAGGTGCTGACGATTCTAACAATGTTGACAGCATTGACTGTGTTGGTGAGGCTATTGGTACTGCTGATGATGTTGGTAAAACAAGTCTAGCTTGTACCTTACGCACCAGTCTTGTTAGGGTTTCGGTTCTTCTCTCTATCATCTCTGTCCACTCATCTGGTTTACGGTTAAGGCTGAGATAGATAATCTCTAAAACTTTAGAGATTACCTAATCACCACAGAATGTTTCTCCGATGAAGTTATGAATCAATACTTCATCGTTTGTTGTTGTTGGTACTCTTTGGTATCTTTGGTGCGTGTGACGTTGATATCCGATATACAGATTGGGATATTGAGGTGTGTGATGCGGATGTGATTGTTGGTGGTGGTAATGATCCTGTTGATGTTAATAATGGTGGTTGATGTTGATGTTGGTGATGCTGCTGGTGCTTTTAGTATTGAGACTTGCGATGTGGATGTTACTGGCGGTACTGGTTACGCTGCTGGTGCTGCTGATGGTGTTTGTAACCTTCGCACCGTATTCTCCAAAGCCACTACCCGAGCGCGAAGCTCGTTAACTTCTTCTATTACACCGGGGTGATCGTCGGTTCGGACGAGCGGATAAATATAATCAAGAATTTGGTGTAGTATATAATCGTGACGAGATACTCTGGAGATGAGAGAGAAAATGGTTTCTCGAACAGGTTCGCCGGTAAGTGCTTCAGGTTCATTGTCAATAGGGCAATTTGGTGAATGGAAAGGATCACCTTCTTCTTGTCTCCAATAATTGAGGAGGCTACGAACCCATCCCCATTTCATCCAGAATAGGTTATGACTGATTGGTTGATCTATTCCGGTCATACTGCTTTCGGAGCTGGAATGAGACTCCATATCGGAATAGCTGTCGTAATCTGAGGAATTCGAACTGGTTGAGGGATCCATCTCGTATGATCAAGGGAATGAATTTTTGATATGAAATAGATTATGGGAGTTAGATTTGATATCTTTCTATACATAATTTACATATGTATATATAATACCAAAATCCCATAAATTACGGAGAATCTTTGAAAAATGTCAGTCAAAGTTCACAGTATCAGATATGCTAAGATAAGAATTCGTCTATACACTATTATGCAATAAATGCAGGAAAGCGCGTCTAGACTTAAAAATGATAAGCAGGTAATTTTCGACACGAAATGATAAGCAAAACTTTTGACATACAGACACGGTCGAAGTCCAGACTCACTAATGTATCCTAACGACTTATCAGTTAGACACACTAATGCAGACCTGGTTCGCTAAGACCACCGCTCTGATACCAACTGAAAGGACCCGTTCATATACATTATAAACGATTCACAATAGTTGATTACATTGCGAGGTATTTGACCTCTATATGATACATTTTACAAACATTGCATTCGTTTTTAAAAGACAATCTTTCTTTACATCGAAAATTGACATGTATGCATACCATTTCATAATATTCAAACTATAAATGACCTAATCTGTCATTTACTTAATAATAATCTTTAATGAACTTCAACGACTCGAATGCAACGTCTTTTGAAATATGTCATGAATGACTCCAAGTAATATCTTTAAAATGAGCTAATGCACAGCGGAAGATCTCTTTCAAACCTGAGAATAAACATGCTTTCAAGTGTCAACCAAAAGGTTGGTGAGTTCATTAGTTTATCATAATCATTTATTTCCATCATTTTAATAGACCACAAGAATTTCATTTTCAGTTCTCATAAATATACGTCCCATGCATAGAGACAAAAATAATCATTCATATGGTGAACACCTGGTAACCGACATTAACTAGATACATATAAGAATATCCCCTATCATTCCGGGATCCTCCTTCGGACATGATATAAATTTCGAAGTACTAAAGCATCCGGTACTTTGGATGGGGTTTGTTAGGCCCAATAGATCTATCTTTAGGATTCGCGTCAATTAGGGTGTCTGTTCCCTAATTCTTAGATTACCAGACTTAATAAAAAGGGGCATATTCGATTTCGATAATTCAACCATAGAATGTAGTTTCACGTACTTGTGTCTATTTCGTAAAACAGTTATAAAATTTGCGCATGTATTCTCAGCCCAAAAATATAAAGGGTAAAAAGGCAAATGAAACTCACCATACTGTATTTTGTAGTAAAAATACATATAACATCATTGAACAAGTGTAGGGTTGGCCTCGGATTCACGAACCTATAGTAATTATATATATTTATGTATTTGTCAATATTTGTCTAATAAATTAGGCCAAGTCATAGTGTACCACAATCTAATGCTCGAGACTAATGTGCAAAAGTCAAAGGTTAAAGTAAAAACGAGGTCGCATGCAAAAATACAATAACTTATACAAAAATGATTTTTCGGTCAAACATGACTAAACGGCCACTTCATCGATTTTTAGAAAAATTATCGGAACTCCGATTGATAAACGGCCAAAGATAAAAGTTACACATTACCAAAAAGATTAAGCATAAATTTTTACAGAAGTAAACTAAACCTAGACAACTCGTAGTTGCCAACGCGGTTTCGGTGTTTTAAAGTTAATTTTTCAACTTTAATAAATTTACAAAAGTGACCGAGTAGCCTACTTTGGAGATTTTTAGAAAATTCCTCGAAACTCGGATTGACAAACGGTCAAAGCCTTCAAATTCTCGTTACCACAAAGATATAACATGATTTTTAGCAAAAGTAAACACACATCAGGTCGACCATGACAACTGATACAAAACTGACATTTTTAACAAAAAAGTTTCAGCTCTTTTTAGAATTTTAAAATGTGACCCAACAGTCAACTTTGACGATTTTTAGAAAAATCGTCGAGACTCGAATTGACAATTGGCTAGAGTGGTTTGTTAGACCTTACAGCAAAGAATTCAGTGGTATTTTTGTTTTAATCTGAAACAACGCAGATAAGCGAGAATTTCAGTTTCCGTATTGACGTTTCATCAAAATTTACAAAACTTCTTTTATCCATAACTTGACAACCGTTCAACGAAACGAGACGTGCTTTATATGAAAATTCATCTACTCGACGAGTAGAATCCAAATAACCACTTTTTATTACCCAGAAAATTAGTTCACTAATTATTATCAGCAATTTTAATTACGAAATTAATTGTTTAATTCATAACTTTCTAACCGTTCATCGAATCCATTCGATATCTAAATGAAAAGTTCTTAATTTTTCGCTAGCTTTCCAATGACATGCATATCTTATACCTTATTTCATCCCTAGTATAACAACCTTTAAGATTCAACATAACCTATCTAAGAGCAATATCAAATATACAAGCATGCATAATCCTATATTCTCGAGCACTAGTCAGGGATGCACTATTAGTAAATAAAAGTTAAGTTATGAGTGCTCACGTATCAATATTGAGATTCAATACTGTAGGAAAGGTACGTAGACGCGACGGAGACGATAACTACCAATTTGACCTCAAGGGCATACCCATGAACCATACCCATTACCTCCATAGCCATAACCCATAATTTCCTTAGCCCTATCCTACTCATAAAACATGTTTTTGAAAATAACTCACTCATGACCTCGTCGTAATATTTTATGTATAATAATAATAACACTCCTAAGAAATCTTAATTTGAATAATAATAATAATGTTAATATTAATAATAATATTAATAATAATAATATAATATAAATATATATGGAGTATTATGTGATATGTGTGTGTTCCGTTTGTTCATAAATGATGAACTTTATAGCTCCATGTTTCCATGCACATGTATGATCAAGGGATCCAGCTGTTATCCAATTCAATTACTTGCCGACACTCCTTTTTCACATATATCATGCGTAAAACATAAACATATATATATATATTTTTTAATATATAATATATTTAATCTTTAGGATTAATTAAATATTATATTATATTTACGTTCATGGTAAAAATATAATTTTTACAAAAATGACACGGTCGTGGTCTCACGACTCATGTACCACTTTCTGTTTTTCGGGCGCACTTTCGTACGTTTAGAAAACTAGCCTTTTACGTTACGTGACGTGTACCTTTTACAAAAAAATAGACTTACTCTTCAATAAATTACCTTTATAAAAATATAACTTATAAAATTGAGCGTTGTGATCATTTACTTCCATAATTCAAAGCCTCGTTGTTTATCAAAATATTTTATTTTAAAATTAAACGTTTTGTGACATGTACCTTTATTAATAACTACACTTAAATTAATTAAAAACTAACCCACTCAGAGTGTAACTTAATCTTTTGAGTGTTTTGGTCATTTACTTTTATAAATCGTAGTCTCGTTATTTATCAAAGCAAATTTATTAATATTAGTGTAAATCAAAATGTTTCAATGATTAATTAAGATATCAAAATATATACTTAATATGTAGGTTTGTTATATTTATTTAATAATACAATAATTAGATTTTTTTTCCAAAACTAATAATAGTTTAAAAGTTTATTTTAAATTCGTTTAGAAAAGCTTATAACACGTAACGTTTACACTTTAAAACTTATGTCGATATAATTCATTTATGCGCCAACGTTTTCCTTAAACTTTCTAAATAAAAAATTTTAATATCGATCGAATCAAATAACCAGGTTCTATTATATCGAAAAACGTTTTCGTACGTTTGAAAATAATTCAAACTAATATTATAGAATTCATTTCTCCACTAGCTTTTGTCTAACTCCCAATAAGTGATACTTTGTTCTTACTTGTAAATCACATTACCATTTATTCCGAATACCGTTAAAAAAGTAAGGGTTTCCTAATTCAAAGTGGACCTCATAACAGAGACTCATAATCAAAGTTCAATGTATCCGATAATTCAATCATTTGATATTATCTTTTAATCTCGTCGATAAACTTACATCGAACAAATACGTTCATGTAAAGTATTATTCATTCAATACCTTGATAGCATTTCCAAATTCATAAAAAAAAATAGATTTCATATCTTATATTCATAATAACTAATCCGTTCAATGTTTCATTAATATAACTCAATTTAAAATCAGACATATGTATATGTATATGTATATATTTATTTACACATAATTGTTCGTGAATCATTTGGCATGGTCAAAGGATATTTGATTACAGAAATATAGTTTCAAAACTTTCGAGACTCAACATTACAGATTTTGCTTATCGTGTCGGATATATATAAAGATTAAAGTTTAAATTTGATCAGAAATTTCCGGGTCATCACACCCCGTGACACCTTGTACTGTCAGTGTCGTTGAATCATTATTATGTATCCAATGACCAACGGTCAAATGGACAAAGATGTCAGTCTCAGTAGCGCTACTCACAATAACTAAGCTTGCATCTTATACCTCAACAATTAACGATATTACGGCAGGGATTTAGCATGCCAAAGCACGTATATAGCATAAAAGTTTGAGTACTTGTGTCTAACGTGTAAAACAGTTATAAAAGTTGCGCATGTATTCTCAGCCCAAAAATATATATAAAAAGGAGCAGATGAACTCACGATACGATACGATAGTTTGTAGTAAATATGTGTATGATGGCACTGAACAAGTGTAGGGTTGACCTCCGATTTACGAACCTATATCAAGTATGTATATTAAAACATATAATGACAATTAACCTATTTATATATTAATATTATTAATATACTTCTTTTATTAATAATTAATTACTTAATTAGTTATATTCCTTTTTATATATTTCAAATTAATACTTAATATATGTATATATCATATTTAAAGTATATGATATGTCTTTTATTATAAATATCATACTTTAGTGTTTAGACGTATCATATCATGTATTAAAACTTTTTATATATTTGTTTTCAATATTTGAAATAAGTATTTAATGTTAATTTAAAAGGTAAATTAAAATATTTTAGTGTTAGTAATAATAATCATAAAAATAATGATATTAGTGTTAATGTTAATAACTTTAATAATAATTGTAGTTCTTAATAAAAATGATCAGTTTAATGATAATGAAAATAATAATTTTGATAATAATACTTAGTATCAATAATAATAACAATAAGTCTTAATGATAGCAAAAATGATAATTTTTGTAAAAATGATAATACTTTTTAATAATAATAATACTAATAAAGATAAAATGGTACTAATACTAATAACAATGATAATGTTAATAATTTGTATTGTTTTCGAAATAATAGTAATAATAATTCTAATCATAATAATAACAATAACCAATAATAATAATAATAATAATAATAATAATAATAATAATAATAATAATAATAATAATAATAATAATAATAATAATAATAATAATAATAATATTAATAATAATAATAATAATAATAATAATAATGATAATATAACTTATTTTAATGGTAACAATAATCATCATGATATTAATAATACTTATTAACATAAAAGTAATTAATAATAATAATAATAATAATAATAATAATAATAATAATAATAATAATAATAATAATAATAATATAATAATAATAATAATAATAATAATAATAATAATAATAATAATAATAATAATAATAATAATAATAACAACAATAATAAGAAAAATAGAGTGCTACCTTAAAGAGTTTTTCCAAAAAAAAAAAAAAAAAAAAAAAGATTGCCCAAGATCGGGCTTGAACCCGAGACCTCTCGAAATTCGTCAACACCCATAACCATTCAGCTAAGCTAGTTTTTCTGAATTTAGACCCTTTTAATTATTTATAACCCCTATTACCTTTATTCCTAATTCATCTTCTTCTTCCACAAATCACAACAATTCAACCCGACTTTAAATCAATTTCCAATGAATTACAAATTAGTTTTAGGACTTTCAAACAATATATAGTCATCCTATATCAATCCTTTAATAAATTGAAAACGAGAGAAAAAAAATGAATATATATATATCTACTGTTCGTAAGGTTAAAAAAATAAATAAATTATGATTTAGATTTTGAGAACGTTTTGGACCAAGTTTATAAAACGAATTGTGTTTAAAATCACTCCTAGAAACTTTATCAAGTATCAATTTAACATGAAACATCAAAATCGATTCGAATTTCTTGATGATCCAACTGTTTGACTTTTTACAACCAAAACTTTGACTCGTGAATTCTAATTCGATGATTGAAATTGAAAGCTGTAAATTTACAGAAAGTTTAAGTGGAAGATTCCTAACAAGTCTGCATTAACAGATTTTGGAATTTGATTCAATTTGGAAGCTTTTGAAAAATGAACCACGAACAGGGGTACCAACGTGTTCTTGGTATTTTTAATTTTTTTTCTTTCCAAAGCAGCTATCAGTTATATAGAATGCAATTGAGTGTTTTATGCAATAATTTCAAAATTGGTGATTAATGTCGACATAGATCACCATCGAGCAGAAAAAAAATAATTGAAGAATTTAAAAGTAATCACAATGAAATAAAATAAAATAAAACAGATACCTAATTTTGTTTTTATAAAAGTATATATAAAAAATCAGAAAAAGCAGATCACGTTCATAAAAAAATTTAAAGCAGACCTAATTTAGGTATATGTTACTTTTATCTTTAATTAATATTAATAACTAATAATTTTATTAATAATAATATAAATTAATAATAATAATAATAATAATAATAATAATGATAATTGTAATAAGTTTGTTAATAATTAATAATAACGATGATAATAATAAAAATGTTAATAATAATTATAAAAATGATATTAATAATAATATTATTAATGATGATAATAATAGATTGTATTATAATACTAATAATATTAATTATAAACATGATATTAATAATAATATTAACGATATTAATAATCATATTAATCATAATAAATGATAAATGGTAATAATAATAATTTTGATAATAATATTATTAATAATAATGATAATACTGATAATGATAATTGCAAACAATAATGATAATATTGTTAATTAGTACATTAAATATATAATAAATTAATACTAATGCATTATTATGTACAAATAATTGTTCGTTAATTGTCGGAGTTTGTTTGAAGTTAAATGAAAAGATTTCGTTTAAATTAACTCGGAAATTTCCGGGATGTCACAATAAGTATTTCTATTTTAAAATTTCATATTGAATGAAAATATATTTGACTATAGTTTCATTTCGATAATAATTCATGACCGCAAAACACATATTTGAGCACATTACGTTGGCCACATAATCAAGCCAAATTATGTGGCAAGATTGCTAAAAAAAACTTCGGTTGAAAATTAGACCCACTTTCGCACGATGAATAGATAACGAAGCTATGAGAAAGACTTCCTGAAGGCTTGCTTCCATTCAAAATAATTTTAACGACGAAAAAGTCGTTTTGCTATGTCTAAAGGTGAATTTTGAACTTTCAGATTTTACGATAATTATTGCCTTTGCATTTGAACTCTTATGCATATTTAAATATCATTTTTCTACTTGTTTTTTATGTAACACTTTATTTAGGTTCATTGAGAATATTTTTAGAGTTAATATTTCCCACTTAGCCAAAAATCCTTACACGTTTAGTGACATCTTGGTATAATGGTTCGGTTATTTTGTGAGACTTTTTGATATCTATCAATTCATAACTCTATAATTGTTTCTATTTTAAAATTTCATATTGAATGAAAATATATTTGACTACAGTTTAGTTTCGATAATAATTCATGGCCGCAAAATACATTTTTGAGCACATTATGTTGGCCACATAATCGGGCCAAATTATGTGACAAGCATGCTAAAAAAACTTCGGTTGAAAATTGGACCCACTTTCGCACGATGAATAGATAACGACGCTATGAGAAAGACTTCCTGAAGGCTTGCTTCCATTCGAAATAATTTTGACGCCAAAAAAGTCGTTTTGCTATTTCTAAAGGTGAATTTTGAACTTTCAGATTTTACTATAATTATTACCTTTGCATTTAAACTCTTTTGCATATTTAATACCATTTTGATACTGTTTTTTATGTAACCCTTTTTTTAGGTACATTGAGAATATTTTTGGGGTTAATATGTCCCCACTAACCACAAATCCTTACACGTTTAGTGACATCTTGGCTTAATGGTTCGATTATTTTGTGACACTTTTTGATATCTCTCAATTCATAACTCTATAATTGTTTCTATTTTAAAATTTCATATTGAATGAAAATATATTTGACTATAGTTTCGTTTCGATAATAATTCATGGCTGCAAAATAAATTTTTGAGCACATTACGTTGGCCACATAATCGGGCCAAATTATGTGGCAAGTATGCTAAAAAAACTTCGGTTGAAAATTGGACCCACCTTCGCACGATGAATAGATAACGACGTTATGAGAAAGATTTCCTGAAGGCTTGCTTCCATTCGAAATAGTTTTAACGCCGAAAAAGTCATTTTGCAATTTATAATGGTGAATTTTGAACTTTCAGATTTTATGATAATTATTACCTTTGCATTTGAACTGTTATGAATATTTAAAAATCATTTTGATACTTGTTTTTTATGTAACACTTTATTTAGGTTTATTGAGAATATTTTTGGGGTTAATATATCTCTACTAGCCACAAATTCTTACACGTTTAGTAACATCTTGGTTTAATGGTTCGATTATTTTGTGACACTTTTTGATATCTCTCAATACATAACTCTATAAATGTTTCTATTTTAAAATTTCATATTGAATGAAAATATATTTGACTATAGTTTCATTTCGATAATAATTCATGGCCGCAAAACACATTTTTTAGCACATTACGTTGACCACATAATCGGGCCAAATAATGTGGCAAGCATGCTAAAAAAACTTCGGTTAAAAATTGGACCCACTTTCGCGCAATGAATAGATAACGATGCTATGAGCAAGACTTCCTGAAGGCTTGCTTCCATTCGAAATAGTTTTGACGTAAAAATAGTCGTTTTGCTGTTTCTAAAGGTGAATCTTTAACTTTCAGATTTTACGATAATTATTACCTTTGCATTTGAACACTTATGTATGTATTTAAATACCATTTTGATACTTCTTTTTTATGTAACTATTTATTTAGGTACATCGAGAATATTTTTGAGGTTAATATATCGCCACTAGCCACAAATCCTTACACGTTTAGTGACATCTTGGTTTAATGGTTCGATTATTTTGTGAAAAGTAATCGCATTTATTTCAAAAGCATTGTCATTAAAGTGAAATAAATCAAAATGTTTAACGTAATGACAATAGTAAATAATTCATAAACATTATTTAAAAGGAAATCGTTTGAATGCGATCAATAAATGTTCTTGACAAAATCAATGCTGGACTCCAATCCAATGTATTCGCATAATTTGAATTTATCAAGAATCTACTTATCTTTTCTGTATTTCTCGATTAATTTTTAACTGAAATCAGTTTTTAACTAAATAAGTATCGTAAGTATTAGATATTAACGTATATGATATACATGGATCGATATTTTCATTACAAATATGTATATAAAAATTTCCACCCCTAAAATGTACAGTCAAGTTCCCCCCTACAAGTTGAGTTTTTGACATAGGAACGTCGGTGATAGTGGGCTTTTAATTAGTGTCACATCAGCACCATGACATACTTTCTTGTCAAGACTAACTGTCATATCAGCATTTTCTCACCAGAACTAATCTAAAACTAAATCACTTACAATCATGACATACTTTCACATAAAATTAAGACCCATATGTTACTTAATTAACAAATGTACAAGTAATAAACCTAATAGTACAAGCCATGACTTCAACTCTTCAAGCATCTCTGCTCCAACATGTTGTATAATCACAAATCGGAGGGCGGGACACTTGGAGGGTTACAAGGGCTAACGTGAGGACTGGTGAATGTCATCTAAGGCCCTCCACTTCATCACGAGGGTTATCAGAACTAAGAGGATGTTTACTTTTTTATGTATTAAGTTATGTTTTCACTTACCTCTTAATCTAAAGAAGTGTCTGATTCTATATCTATTAAAAACGGATTAATTTCAAATTAAGTGATAAAGAACGACATTTTTATTTACTAAATTAAGTACTATACAGAAAAAAAAATCATTAGTGGAAAGTAAATATGCTCTAAGGCTCAGTTGAGAGTGGTGTAAGAGGATGAAATATATACATTAGTGATGTGAAAACATGAAAAGTAGAAAAGGTAGGCCAAGGATTCCATGAGTCATGACTCCATGACTCCATGAGACGGATATTTTCACAGCATCTACCAGATTACTAGATAATAATGCACGAGGCCACCACACGCCTGTACCTTCACTTTACATCTCAATCGTCCACGTGTCCTCTAATTCAACGGTCGATATTCACCCGTATCCTATTTCTTCTCTCGTGAACCATCTTTGAAATTTCAGCCTTCACTACATTTCTCAACCACAATATCACCACACACACAAACTAATCGTAACATTTCCCCTAAAAAATGTCTCTCAATTCACAAATTTCATCATCATTTAACATTCTGCTGAAGAAATCGGACGCCGATTTCGATTTCGTACACAAAAAACTGTCAGTTTTATTAAGACATGAAAGGAGATTGGGAGGAACCGTACGGTGTGGTTCAATGGTGGAAGGAAATGAAATGGTGTTGAATAACGGCGTGCAGTTTAAGCCATTTGAAGAAGTGCAAAAACAGGTCTTCATTGTTCTGATTTTGACTCAAACGTCTCTTGCTCGTCAAAAGTTTTTTGATGAATGTGAAGCTGCTATTAATGAGCAAATTAAGTAAGTCTTCACATACTTTTTTTTATTTTTTACAATTTTAAGTTCTATTGTGATTTAATTGTTTACTTATATGCTGCAGTGTGGAATATAATGTGTGCTACATTGACCACGCGATGTATGCATACTTTGATAGGGATAACGTAGCTCTGAAAGGCCTTGCCAAGTAAACAAACAATCTAATTAAATTTGAGTTTATTTGCTTTCTACAGATTGAATGTTTACAAGCTTTAAACATTTGTGTATATCAGATTCTTCAAGGATTCGAGTGATGAAGAAAGAGAGCATGCAGAGAAGCTAATGGAATATCGGGTCTCCTCTCACATACGAATTTATAATATTGTGATGAATATACTTTTAAATAATTCTGTTGTATGAAAATCCCATTGCTAAATCTGCTTTTAAACAACATGTCACACCTCCCAAAATAGACCAGGGGTAATTGTGACCAATCATATCATAACACGGTTGTATAAACGAGAACGACTCTATATGAGACTTTTTAAATAAAACCTTTGTTAATAAAACAGCGGAAGCAGTAATACATGTTTACATTATTATTAAAACGTAAAATAAATGCTTCTGAACTAAAATATAATATGTGATGTGGACTCCATGCAAGCATCAAATCTATCATCACAAAGTTGCAAACAGCTAGCTCAATCATCACCTGAGACAAAACATGCTTAAAGTGTCAACCAAAAAGGTTGAGTGAAATTCACAGGTTTATAAATAATATCCAAAGTTTTAGACCACAAGATTTAGTTTAAAGTTGATTGATATAGAAATATCAATCTAAAAGTGTTGCTGCATTTTGTAATATCGCTACTAAACAAGTTTACCCTATGACACCTTGTACTGTCAGTGTCGTGGAATCATTATTATGTAACCAAAGACCAACAGTCGAATGGTTAGAGACGTTACTCTCAATAGGCCTACTCACAATAATTAAGTTTGCATTTAAACATAGCAATTGACTATATTACGGTAGGGATTTAGCATGAATCAAAGCATGACATCATAGTTAACAATTTAGTACTTGTGTCTAAGCGTAAAACAGTTATAAAGCAAGCACGTGTCTCACCCCAAAAGTTGTAAAACAGTTATGAAACAGTAAAAAGTGGGGCTATGAAGTTCACCTTAGTAGCACAAAAGAGTATTCCACGAAAGAATTGAACGGAAGGACGTGACCGAGATCTCAACCTAGAGATAGAACGTATGATCAGACATTGCCTAACAGACAATAGTATATAGTACTATATTGATAGTAATGGTTCACTAAAGAATTTCCATTTTCGAAAGGTTACTATTTATGGAAAGTTTCCACTTATAGTAATTTTCCAATTTTAGAAAGTTCGGGTTAATCTTTAGCAAGACGTTGTATAACTTTACTCAAACTTCGTTGCTATCAAATAAGTCAGGAATGACCAGATGTAACCGGGGGCCCAGGACTCTTGACCGGAATCTAAGTCATGGCATTCGAGATCCACAAGCTTACCCATAAATGGCAACCTAGACATCATTCACTTACGACCGTGAGTAGCGATGAAGTTCACATGAATTGTACATTATCTTTGATTAACCTTCACTTTAGGTTTATATGTTATTATATATGTTATATTATATTTATTAATGTATTAACAATTTGATTATCTTATATTATATACTATAAGTTATTATTATTAAATTAGTATAGTTATAAAATAAGTGTTTATTAATAATGTATTGTTATTAACTTACATTATAAGCATTATACTTTATTATATAGTATACTTAGTTATTAACCGTAAGTTATAATAATAATATTAATTTAGTATATGTAATATACTTATGTTAATCGAAAATCATACTAATATATGTTAATTCGAATATTAATTCATTAAATATTATATTTATAATTTTTATAAACTTAGTTAATTATACAATTCAGAAGGATATTTTATAAAAATAATTTTATCAAGTTTTTGTATTTATTTCCCACTTTTCTTTATATATATACTCGGTTTATATTAATCAAATTTAATTAGGTAATAAATATTAAATCGACCTAAATAAATAATTTTATATTTTTTACAGGTTCTATATTATGCAAAAAATGTTATAAAAATTATTAAATCAAATTTTATATCAAAATATTATTTATTTAATGTTTTCTAATTATTTAACCATTGTAATCGGCCTATAATTAAATAAATAGGAAAAATAATTTAAAATTAATTTTTATATTTTTTTTAAGTATCTAGTGATGCTACTAATCATAAAAAAATTTTATAAAAATATTTAATACACGTTTGTGTTTATTTTGTATTTTCTTTATTATTTCTCTCGGTTTAGAATAATGCAAAAGTAAATTCTTTTTAAATACTAATCTTCCCATTTATTTAATTTTTATAATTTTTACTTGTTTATAAAAGTATAATAATCTCAAAAAAAATTATAATTATTTTTATTACTGTTTAATATTTTAATACGAATTTTATATTATTTTTATGTTTAAATACTACATAATTCGTATTTAATTATAAATAATATTCCATAAATTATCAAAATTATTTTTATACATCATAATACTTATAATACTAATTATAACATGTAAAAATAATTTATATATATTAAATTCGAATTTTTAAAGAATATACAAAAAAATAAAAGCAATTCGATAAAAAATATAGAAAATACCTCAAGTACTTTCCCAAGTTTGTGAGAGAATTTTTCCAAAGATTTGATACAAGTTTTTATAAAATGGAAGTGGGTATTTATAGGAAAAAATGGTTGGTGAAAAGAAAAAAATATAAATAAAATAAAGGTGCCAATTTTGACAAAAAATAAAAACATGTTAAAAATGTTTTTAATAAGTTTTTGTTTTTGAAAATATTTAGTCAAAATTCATGGGCTCATTATTTGATTTATAAAAAAAATCTCTTTTTTTTATAAGCTAAAAATATATATATAATAATTAAAATAACTTATCATTTAACTAATAATTATGTTTCATATAGTTTTAAATATAATACGCATTAATATTAATATTAACTAAAGTTATTTTATATAATTAGTGTAAACTTTAGTTAACAAAAAGTGTCGACTAAAAATAAATATTTGATCAATGTCAAATTTAATTATATATTACGTATGGATAACAACCCTATAGTCAAATTAGTCAATTCAGGTATGGAAATATGAGGGTTGTTATACAACAATCATGGTTGCATAACATATACATTTACTCATAAACTTTAAGCTTCGTCTCTGACTTTGTTTCAATGTATGTCTAAATATATCGACAATTGTGTAGAATAATTGAATAAACGAGGTGGAAGAGTGAAATTGCACGCCATAGTCGCACCACCTTCAGAGTTTGATGATGTTGAGAAAGGTGATGCATTATATGGTAAGTGCAACGATTTTTTTTAAAAATAGTAATTTTATTGAACCTTCTTGTAAAAATGAAAAATCGGATTTTTTGTTACAAAAATAGTAAAACCGAAGTTTGAAACTTCGGTTTTGCCAAATCCGAAGTTTCAAACTTCGGATTTTTTTTTTTATACAAAAAAAAATATAATAATAAAAAAAGCAAAACCGAAGTTTGAAACTTCGGTTTTGCTTTTTTTTCTTTTTTTTTTTTTTTTGTTGTAAAACCCTATGCCAATATATTTATATTTATATTTAAAAATTTAATTAATATTTAATATATTAATATAAAATTTAAAATATATATATATATATATATATATATATATATATATATATATATATATATATATATATATATATATATATATATATATATATATATATATTATAGTGGTAGGATCAAGATGGAAGTAACCAAGCGGGGGGAAGCAAAAACTTCTTCTTCTTTTTTTTAGTTTTTTGAAAAAACTTTGTTCACGAACACTATAGATGAGATGAAAATGTGAACATTTAGTAGAGATACTTTGTGATAAATGTTTTTATTTTGGCGGGAAAACGCTCGAAGAAGTAATATATAACAATTATCATGTTTTTCGAGCGTATGTTGAGGTTTTTACTATTGGGGTTTAGATATTAGGGTTTAGATATTAGGGTTTATAGAGTTTAGATATTAGGGTTTAGAAATTTAGGGTTTAGGGTTTAGATTTAGGATTTAGATTGAGTTTTTAACACGAACGGTTTAGAGTTTAGAGTTTAAGGTTTAAGGTTTAGGGTTTAGGGTTTGGTGTTTTGGGTTTATGGAATAAACCCAAAACACCAAACCCTAAACCCTAAACTCTAAATCGGGCTAAATTTTACTTCACAAAACATGAAGGAAAAAAACGTTCATATTCTTCACGAACAATATTATCTTGAATGTTATTTTTGTCGATCGTTTTCCCGCATAAATAATAACATTCATCACGAAGTGTCTCTTTTAAATGTTTATATTTTTGTGTGATCTTGATGCCGGAAAAAAAAATTCCAAAAAAACGAAAAAAAATAAATTGCTTCCTCCCGCTTCCCCCCGATTGGTTACTTCCCCATTGATCCTGCCCCTATATATATATATATATATATATATATATATATATATATATATATATATATATATATATATATATATATATATATGATTTAATATGTTTTTCTTTTTACATAGAAAAAAGGGCTTTGGAGTAGATCGTTCATGCGTGAATTTTTTGAAACCATCATCCATTAATGAATTATCCAGGCAAACTTTATGGCACATGTCCCCTGGTACACCAACACAAGAACTACAAGTTAGATTTGAAGAATCGCTATTATGACACAAATTTGAATTCTTTGAACGCGCAATAACTACAACGCGGTAATACTTTGCATTTCATCTATTCAATATCTATCTACGGTTTTTATATATAGTACAATACCTTGCTTTAATTATATATAGGTATAGGGTCAAAAAAAAAAACAAAACCGAAAAAAAAAAAAAAAAAACCGAAGTTCCAAACATCGGATTTGGCAAAACCGAACTTTGGAACTTCGGTTTTACCATTTTCGAAATGATTTTGATAAAATTTCCATTTTTGCAAGTCTCTTTAAAAAAAATTACTATTTTTAAAAAAAAATCTAAGTGCAACCGAATCCATCAAATATAATCAGGGCCGGTCCTGAACTTTATGATGCCCAGTGCAAAATGTAAAAATATGCCCACACTGAAACTTTTAACAAAGACTCCGTAAAAAATTAGTTAACCTCAAGATATCAATAATTTTAAACGTTTTCACTATTCACTATTATTTTATACTCCGTAATATCTTAATTTGTTGTTCCTTATTAGTGTTGTAAATTTTTATTTTCATTATCCTCGCAATTTTCCTTTGTATTATATAATATTTTTCTGATATATCGCATCTCTAAAAGGTAACAAGTATATCTTTTATAATCTATAATGTAATGTAGTGTAATAATGATAATAAACTACGAAGTAAATGTTAGTTACGAATAATTAAAAGACATAACAAAAATTATAATTTAATAGATAGAGATATATTAAGATCTTGATTGTATGAACTATAAATTAATAAATCAAGTAATGATAACGAGTTGCAGTAACATCACTTTTAACAATTTTTGGTTTATTCATTAGAAAAACTCTGATTATAATGAAAATAACTTAAGGGTATATTATTTGAAGACGTCAAGAGTGTAAGGACTGATACTTAGTATATAAAATTCTATTAGGAGATTTGGAGCAAGTATAGTAATAAAGTTAAAACCACCTCACGTGGCTAATTCCCAGACATAGAAACTCCATTAATAATCAATAAACTCCATTAAAAAAAAAACTTCAATTTTTCTTGTTATCGCTTACATACTAATTCTATCTTCACATAAAAGATAGTATATATCAGTACATGTATCTACTTGTGTAAATCATCTAAAACATATATAGTCTAACATATATGAATCGAAAATTTGATGCCCCAAAACTTTTGATGCCTTGTGCCGTCGCACGGTTCGCATGGCACCAGGCCCGGCCGTGAATATAATAATTGTATTATGTTAATTAGCACTAGTTTAACTAATATCTTAACTTTAATTATTCGATTCTAATCAGCTATGGAGCTAGCCTTGTCCCTGGAGAAACTTGTTAATGCAAAACTTATTGCCTTGCACGCGGTATGCACTTTTATCTCTGTTAGTCTAGTATCTTTTATTCGTATCATTTGATAAGTATATACTTAAAATAGTTCCTTTTATACTTTTGATGCCTCATAACGTTAAAAATATAATGGTATCTGACAATAACCAATGTCTTTGAATTTAAAGATTGCTGATAGAAACAATGATCCACAAATGGCTGACTTCATTGAGAGCGAATACCTGGTCGAGCAGGTGAGTATCATAACCATATAACTATAATTATATATATATATAAGATAAAATAAATATAACTATAACTAAAGTGTGTCTTAACTTTCTGTGTTTTATGATAGGTTGATGCGATAAAGAAAATCTCGGACTATGTCTCTCAATTGAGATGGGTTGGAAAAGGCCATGATATGCTTATTATCTTATTAGTTTTCAAAGAACCTAGATACAATATTACAATAACTTGTTTAATAACATGTTCTAAAGCAATATTGATCGAACATTTGTATTAAACTTGTATCATTTATTATAAGAGTTGTAATATGTATCTAAATGTAAATTTGAACAGCAGGGGTGTGGCATTTCAATCAGATGCTTCTAGAGGGTGCTGGTGCTGTGTAGTGTGTAATGAGGAATTTGTAGTAAGCTTTGCTTGGTTGAACATTGAGTAGAATCACGTGTACTATGTTATGATTCGGCTTTGTTCTTTTATTGTGGTCTTGCAGCTCATGATCTAATAGTAGGTTTTTAGTAGCGTTTAAGCTATTCTAAATAAACTTGTCTTGAGTCATTCTGCTTGATAGGAAACGGATTAGTAATCGTTCGGGTAGTTGTGTATAACTGAATTATGAAGTATGCAAAGCTTGTTTCTTGGTATATACATTCATACAGGACAATCAAAGTATCCAAAACCATAAAACTTCTTTTTGACCAGCACTCTTAAAAAGGCCGAATTATGATGGTTGCTTTAAGAAGATTTGCAACTAATATGAACATGTTTACAAACATTTAGAGAACACGAAAATGAAGACTATTCATTGATTCAAATTTAACAAGAAATCATACTCAATCGGAATACAACTAAGAACTCTCTACAAGACAACAACACTGAATACAGTCAATCGGCATACAAACTCATTTATCGACAAGATAAAGGACAATACATAATGAAAAAGAAGACAAACCCTATATAGAGTTTGAACCTAAATCCGTATACAAAGAACATGGTAAGTTAGAAGACAATGATTGAATCTCTCTCGTTCATAAATCTTTGAAACATCTACTGACCAAACTCAAGGTTGAATCAAAGACAACAAGAACGGAATCACAGACCATGAGAGAATCTTCCAAAAACCTTAGCGAGCAGTAAGAAGTGTAATAATAACATGACTCACCAACTATTTTGCCACTACGCTTTTGCCTATCATAAGCTCTATGTCTGCCATTAGCCCCTGTCTGTGAATCCTTGTTCCACCCACTTTCTTTGAGACTCAATATATCAATCTTTCATAAACTTTGAACATATATACAAGCTCTTGTCAAACATATCGTTACGAGCTTTGTCAAAGATGACTCAACCATACAAACATAGGTTATACATATACCATATAGATATTTAGGTCTAATATTTAGGGAAAAAGCACTAATATCAAATTTCTCAACAAATAGAATATCATCATGAACTATTGCTGAGAATTAAAAGAGCAAAATAGTACAATAATCAAAATCAAAATCAAAAATTAGAAATATAGCAAAAATCCAATGTAAAGAACAGCAGTCTCCAATTTGCTATTAAGCTAAACTTTAACATAACAAATGCAAAGTTTCAAATAGCTCTTAAATGTAAACATACGTTGCCTATTTAAATATTTTTAAAACATTGACCAACTTTAAAAACATAAAACCTATGCAGTAGCAGCCAAAGCAGCCTGCCTTTTCCTGGCCTCCTCAATAATAGTCAGCTTAATTCCCTTGCCCTTCGGAAGTGATACCCACGGCTTTGATCCCTTTCCAAGAGTGAACACATTACCCAAACGAGTAGCAAACGTGTGCCCAGTTGCATCTTGAATGTGAACCGTCTCGAAGCTGCCCTTATGCTTCTCTCTGTTCTTAAGTATTCCAACACGACCTGTGTTTCGGCCACCAGTCACCATGACAACATTGCCAACATCAAACTTGATGAAGTCGACAATCTTGTTAGAGTCCAAGTCTAGTTTGATGGTGTCGTTAGCTTTGATTAGAGGATCTGGGTAACGAATGGTGCGACCGTCATAAGTGCTGATGTATGGAATCCCTTTCTGACCAAATTGGACTGACCGAACCTTGCATAGCTTGAACTGCACAAGGTTTTTAATTGGTTTAAGCACGAAATAATAACTTCAATTATGTGTAATTATTATTATTATTATTGACAGTAATGTATGAACAAATCTTCTTTACTTAAAAATAGCAGCTAACCTTAGATTCCTCGTCCCTGATGGAGTGTAGCCTGAATCTCCCCTTCGTATCATAAAGAAGGCGAAAGCTTTCATTGGTCTTAGGAATAGAGACAACATCTGACCAGAAAAAAAAACATGAAAATCATTTAGATTTAAAATATCTGAGCACAATTAGACCATAGATTAATCTTGCAGTGTCTGTAATTACATGATGACCACAATATAGACTACAGAAACTGTGTATTCAATTACCTGAAGCATATGATCTTCTCAAATATTAAACAAATATTCATATAGCTCTAACATGTAAATGATTGACATTACAAAACTTAACATAAATTGTTGCCCAGACTTCAATTTACAAAAACAGTCATTTTTGAAGTGCTAAACCAGATATTTGAAGTTCCAAAACCAAACAAATTCTTACAAAATCCAGATTCATTAAATTGCAGCTTAACAATATTTTCTTAGCAACAATAATATGAAACAAGTGCTACAAGTTTTAAGCATACTCACCCATGAAACCAGCAGGGTAGGTCTTGTCAGTCCTGACCTTGTTGTCAACTTGAATATGACGCTGCATCAAGATTGACTGAACCTCACGGTATGTCAAGGCATACTTCAACCTGTTCCTCAAAATGAGGATCAAAGGCAAACATTCTCTCGCCTTATGAGGTCCAGATGATGGCTTGGGAGCCTAACATAAAAAAAAAACCACAAAATATAAGTCATCGTTATAAATAAATATATATTTCAATAAAAATAATAAAATATAACCTAAATAAGATAATAGGATTTACTTACAAATGCACCATCAGTTTTAGCAAGCATCCAATGCCTGGGGGCATTGAGCCTCTTCATATGTTTCTTCAAGCCTCTTGCCTTCACCGCAACATAAAACAATGAATAATTCATGATAAACTTAAACAAACAACAAATACTCAATAACAAGCAGCATAATCACAACTACAGCTTCATTTTACTTAACAACACAATTAGTAAAATTAAAATAAAACGAGTAAAATTAGTTATAGATATAGCAGAATTGGCTCAAAACTATCATAATGAAATTGGAATCAAATAACGAGCAGCTCATTAATGTACAAAATACTTTAAATCAGAGGAGATAAATGTGACTATACCATGATTGCGGCGTGTTGTGAAGGAGATCTGTATCTCCTGTATAATTAACGGCAGTTGTAGGGCGGCTTCACACACTCTGTCTCAGTTCAGATAAACCCTAGTTGTGGTTGTATTGTTTATAACATTTGTATTTGTAAACCTATTTCATTTACGGGGCTTTTGGTTGGGCCTTGTTTTAAATTAGAAAACAATCCAAGCCCAATTATTTAAGTTACAAAAAATAAAAATAAAAAACTATCCATACGAGTTTATTCTTTAAAAAACTGAAACGTACAAATAAAAACTGAAACGTGTAAATAAAAAACTGAAATGTGTGTGTGAAATTGAAATACGAGACTAAAGACTGAAAAGCTTATCTTAAAATAGAACACCATACTGAAATTTGTTTCTCGGAATTAGAAAACTAAAAGGCATGTCTGAAAACTGAAAAGCTTTTTATAAAGATATAATGACAAATACGCACCTCATTAAATAATTTCGATATATAAACGTGATTTATGAGCTCGGACTTCTAAACTAAATCTATCTATCTATCTATAGTAGTTAATATTAAAATTCTTATAACGATAATGTCAATATTAGGCTAACTCATTTGTTAAGAATAAATCAAAAAAAAAAAGAAAAAAATCTAAGTATGGTGAGTGATGTCATTAATATAAATAATTTTGAATTAAAATTAAATTTTATTAATTAATAATTATTATTATTAAATCTTATTAATAATTATTTAATTATTAAAATAAATAATTTTGAATTATTTTAATTAATTATGTTAAATTGAGTACGAGAAGGTATAAAAGCTAGGCAAAAGGAAGCTAATTCTAAATTTATATTTTAATTTACACTTTTAAAATAAAATGACAATTGATATTATCTCTTATGATTGGATGTGGATTGTTTAATATGCATTTTAGGTGTTTGATGAAATGTTCAGCTGACGAGTTTCTTAGTCGGACCCTGTGATTCCACGGGTCATTAAACTAAATAACTTTAGTAAAACATATCATTAAACTGTTTCGTTTAAACAACCCGTGGTTTCACGAGTCATTTCACTAGTTTTAAATGTAATGACTTGTTTCAAACCAAGATTATTTCAAATCTAAACGAGCATCAAGCTCGAATTCGAACACTAATTAAGCTATCGAGTTTGAACTCAAACTAATATTTGATTGTTTAATCAAACTCGAGCTGGAAAATTAATAAACGAGTCGTGCCCTAATTTTCTAATACTTAATTGGGCTCGGTTCATTAGATCCCTACCCACAAACATATTTTGAATTGGGTCAGATTTTGTATAATTTGTCTTCTCTTCGAGATAAGACCGAGTTTTAAAGTTTAAAAAAATAAGCATGGTCGCCAACTTATTTCACACGATAGCACTTAGGCCGCAAAGTTCTTACAAGAGGTCTCAGATTCGAAACATGTCTAGGACGAACATATTGTGGTGGCCAGAGAAATGTTGAAAACAACCAGGGAGTAATTCTGATGGGCTACATACATCAGAGTATGAAGTCGAATTACTTGTCTTCGCAGTTAGCCTGATGAAGCCTTCTATCTTTAAAATAAAAACACCTTGTTTCTCAAATTACTTCACAAAACTTCACTTTTCTTCCCAGTCCAATAAACCATAGTTCATATGGAAATGGAAAGAAAAATAAAGAATAGTGGGCACATAATCCTTCAAGATAATACTTCAATATTGTAACTCTAAATTATATGTTTATATGCCATAAAACTAAACATAAATTGAATGTCAGTGTAGAGGTCTCAGAGAAAGAAAAACAGAGACACATCTTTATATGCTAGCAATAAATAATGAACATAATTTTCCTTTAAAATAAAGAATGTTATATTTCAGTAGGCTTATAACTATATTTAGTGTTATAATTCAGTAGGCTTATAAATACCTTTAGTATTATAATTCAGTAGGCTTATAACTACCTTTAGTGGTTTGATTCTTGATTAAGAATACTAATAATGAAGTGTAAGAACAAAGATGATAATAGAGAGAAAGAAAGAAACACTTTATGAGTGTAAGAAATGGTACATCTTTACAAGCATAACTCATGGGTATTTATACTACTATGCAAGTGACCCCAAGTTGACTATAATGTTGTACAACATTGACTATCCATACTTGCATTATTATAGTTCCATACTTGCTCAATTATTATTATCATAACACTCCCCCTTGGATAGCAATTTTTGTTTGTTGAAGATCAACTGTAAGTTACTGCCTCGTTAAAAACCTTGCTAAAGAAAATCCAGTGGGAAAAAACTTTAGCTAGGGGAAAAATAGTGCAGCATGGAGTTGACTCCCCCCTCAAGTAGACATCGCTTCAGCTGTTACATCTTTTGAACATGTCTCATGCCAATGTTATGAACGTGTGTTCTGAAAATAATAGTTGGAAGTGCTTTCGTGAAAAGATCAGCAGAGTTTTTGCTGGATTGAACATATCTCATTTCAATCTGGTTGTCCTTAATGAGATTTTGAGTGTATGAGAAGAATCTAGGAGGTATGTGTTTTGTTCGGTCACTTTTGATATACCCTTCTTTCATCTGTGCTATGCAAGCTGTATTATCTTCATATATAGTTGTTGGACTTTTATCGCGTTCTAGTCCACAAGAATCAGTAATGAGTTGTGTCATTGATCTTAACCAAAAACATTCTCGAGTAGCTTCATGTAATGCAATCACTTTGGCATGATTTGATGATGTTGCAACAAGTGTTTGTTTTTGAGAATGTCATGATATTGCAGTACCTCTGAAATGTCCCGTTCTTATTGATTAAAAACGTTCCATATTAATTGATTTCGTTGCGAGGTTTTGACCTCTATATGAGACGTTTTTCAAAGACTGCATTCATTTTAAAACAAACCATAACCTTTATTTCATCAATAAAGGTTTAAAAAGCTTTACGTAGATTATCAAATAATGATAATCTAAAATATCCTGTTTACACACGACCATTACATAATGGTTTACAATACAAATATGTTACAACAAAATAAGTTTCTTGAATGCAGTTTTTACACAATATCATACAAACATGGACTCCAAATCTCGTCCTTATTTAAGTATGCGACAGCGGAAGCTCTTAATAATCACCTGAGAATAAACATGCTTAAAACGTCAACAAAAATGTTGGTGAGTTATAGGTTTAACCTATATATATCAAATCATAATAATAGACCACAAGATTTCATATTTCAATACACATCCCATACATAGAGATAAAAGTCATTCATATGGTGAACACCTGGTAACCGACATTAACAAGATGCATATATAAGAATATCCCCATCATTCCGGGACACCCTTCGGATATGATATAAATTTCGAAGTACTAAAGCATCCGGTACTTTGGATGGGGCTTGTTGGGCCCGATAGATCTATCTTTAGGATTCGCGTCAATTAGGGTGTCTGTTCCCTAATTCTTAGATTACCAGACTTAATAAAAAGGGGCATATTCGATTTCGATAATTCAACCATAGAATGTAGTTTCACGTATGTAGTGACCCGAACTTTTCCATGTTTATATATATTAATTGAGATTGATATTTACATGATTAAATGTTTTCAACATGTTAAGCAATCAAACTTGTTAAGACTTGATTAATTGAAATATGTTTCATATAGACAATTGACCACCCAAGTTGACCGGTGATTCACGAACGTTAAAACTTGTAAAAACTATATGATGACATATATATGGATATATATATAGTTAACATGATACTATGATAAGTAAACATATCATTAAGTATATTAACAATGAACTACATATGTAAAAACAAGACTACTAACTTAATGATTTTTAAACGAGACATATATGTAACGATTATCATTGTAAAGACATTTAATGTATATATATCATATTAAGAGATATTCATACATGATAATATAATAATTTAAAATCTCATTTCATATTATAAACATTGGGTTAACAACATTTAACAAGATCGTTAACCTAAAGGTTTCAAAACAACACTTACATGTAACGACTAACGATGACTTAACGACTCGGTTAAAATGTATATACATGTAGTGTTTTAATATGTATTTATACACTTTTGAAAGACTTCAATACACTTATCAAAATACTTCTACTTAACAAAAATGCTTACAATTACATCCTCGTTCAGTTTCATCAACAATTCTACTCGTATGCACCCGTATTCGTACTCGTACAATACACAGCTTTTAGATGTATGGACTATTGGTATATACACTCCAATGATCAGCTCTTAGCAGCCCATGTGAGTCACCTAACACATGTGAGAACCATCATTTGGCAACTAGCATGAAATATCTCATAAAATTACAAAAATATGAGTAATCATTCATGACTTATTTACATGAAAACAAAATTACATATCCTTTATATCTAATCCATACACCAACGACCAAAAACCCCTACAAACACTTTCATTCTTCAATTTTCTTCATCTAATTGATCTCTCTCAAGTTCTATCTTCAAGTTCTAAGTGTTCTTCATAAATTCCAAAAGTTCTAGTTTCATAAAATCAAGAATACTTTCAAGTTTGCTAGCTCACTTCCAATCTTGTAAGGTGATCATCCAACCTCAAGAAATCTTTGTTTCTTACAGTGGGTTATCATTCTAATACAAGGTAATAATCATATTCAAACTTTGGTTCAATTTCTATAACTATAACAATCTTATTTCAAGTGATGATCTTACTTGAACTTGTTTTCGTGTCATGATTCTGCTTCAAGAACTTCGAGCCATCCAAGGATCCATTGAAGCTAGATCCAATTTTCTCTTTTCCAGTAGGTTTATCCAAGGAACTTAAGGTAGTAATGATGTTCATAACATCATTCAATTCATACATATAAAGCTATCTTATTCGAAGGTTTAAACTTGTAATCACTAGAACATAGTTTAGTTAATTCTAAACTTGTTCGCAAACAAAAGTTAATCCTTCTAACTTGACTTTTAAAATCAACTAAACACATGTTATATATCTATATGATATGCTAACTTAATGATTTAAAACCTGGAAACACGAAAAACACCGTAAAACCGGATTTACGCCGTCGTAGTAACACCGCGGGCTGTTTTGGGTTAGTTAATTAAAAACTATGATAAACTTTGATTTAAAAGTTGTTATTCTGGAAAAATGATTTTTATTATGAACATGAAACTATATCCAAAAATTATGGTTAAACTCAAAGTGGAAGTATGTTTTCTAAAATGGTCATCTAGACGTCGTTCTTTCGACTGAAATGACTACCTTTACAAAAACGACTTGTAACTTATTTTTCCGACTATAAACCTATACTTTTTCTGTTTAGATTCATAAAATAGAGTTCAATATGAAACCATAGCAATTTGATTCACTCAAAACGGATTTAAAATGAAGAAGTTATGGGTAAAACAAGATTGGATAATTTTTCTCATTTTAGCTACGTGAAAATTGGTAACAAATCTATTCCAACCATAACTTAATCAACTTGTATTGTATATTATGTAATCTTGAGATACCATAGACACGTATACAATGTTTCGACCTATCATGTCGACACATCTATATATATTTCGGAACAACCATAGACACTCTATATGTGAATGTTGGAGTTAGCTATACAGGGTTGAGGTTGATTCCAAAATATATATAGTTTGAGTTGTGATCAATACTGAGATACGTATACACTGGGTCGTGGATTGATTCAAGATAATATTTATTGATTTATTTCTGTACATCTAACTGTGGACAACTAGTTGTAGGTTACTAACGAGGACAGCTGACTTAATAAACTTAAAACATCAAAATATATTAAAAGTGTTGTAAATATATTTTGAACATACTTTGATATACATGTATATATTGTTATAGGTTCGTGAATCAACCAGTGGCCAAGTCTTACTTCCCGACGAAGTAAAAATCTGTGAAAGTGAGTTATAGTCCCACTTTTAAAATCTAATATTTTTGGGATGAGAATACATGCAGGTTTTATAAATGATTTACAAAATAGACACAAGTACGTGAAACTACATTCTATGGTTGAATTATCGAAATCGAATATGCCCCTTTTTATTAAGTCTGGTAATCTAAGAATTAGGGAACAGACACCCTAATTGACGCGAATCCTAAAGATAGATCTATCGGGCCTAACAAGCCCCATCCAAAGTACCGGATGCTTTAGTACTTCGAAATTTATATCATATCCGAAGGGTGTCCCGGAATGATGGGGATATTCTTATATATGCATCTTGTTAATGTCGGTTACCAGGTGTTCACCATATGAATGATTTTTATCTCTATGTATGGGATGTGTATTGAAATATGAAATCTTGTGGTCTATTATTATGATTTGATATATATAGGTTAAACCTATAACTCACCAACATTTTTGTTGACGTTTTAAGCATGTTTATTCTCAGGTGATTATTAAGAGCTTCCGCTGTCGCATACTTAAATAAGGACGAGATTTGGAGTCCATGCTTGTATAATATTGTGTAAAAACTGCATTCAAGAAACTTATTTTGTTGTAACATATTTGTATTGTAAACCATTATGTAATGGTCGTGTGTAAACAGGATATTTTAGATTATCATTATTTGATAATCTACGTAAAGCTTTTTAAAACCTTTATCTATGAAATAAAGGTTATGGTTTGTTTTAAAAATGAATGCAGTCTTTGAAAAACGTCTCATATAGAGGTCAAAACCTCGCAACGAAATCAATTAATATGGAACGTTTTTAATCAATAAGAACGGGACATTTCAGTTGGTATCCGAGCGTTGGTCTTAGAGAACTAGAATTTTGCATTAGTGTGTCTTATCTAGTTTGTTAGGATGCATTAGTGAGTCTGGACTTCGACCGTGTTTACTTTAAAAATGATTGCTTACCAAATTTTGTTGGAAACTATATATTTTTAACATGTGAATATTATGTGATATATTAATCTCTTAACGCGTTTGATATTATGTGATAGATGTCTACCTCTAGAACAAGTCCCATTGACTCACCTAATAATAATGAAGAGTCAAATGTAAATTGGAATGATTCGTGACTGATTCACAAGTTCCCGAAGAGGAACCGGAAGAAGAGTCGGAACCGGAAGAAGAATCGGAACCGGAAGAAGAATCGGAACCGGATGAAGAAATAGAACCGGTGGGGGAAATAATAAAACGGTTAAGTAAAAGAAAATCCTCAACCAACCGACCAAGGTTAATTATGGTCAATGGTGTTTCCGCCAAGGAAGCAAAATATTGGGAGGATTACCAATTCTCCGATGAATCGGATTCCGACGAGAATTCCGATGATGTTATAGAAATTACCCCAACTGAATTTAAAAAGGCAAAAGAAAATAATAAGGGAAAAGGCATAAAAATAGAGAAATCTAATTCCAACCCCGATGAACTTTATATGTATCGTCAACCCCCGAAGTCCTTAAGTTGTAACAATGACCCGGGAACCTCTAAACCACCAGGTTTTTCTAAACCAATGTGGATCACGACGGCTCGTATTAGGGGAACATCATATATCCCTAGAAACTTGGCAAAACGAACCAAAACCGAAGAAGAAGAAACAAACGAGTCGGAATAAGATAGTTGTATTCGTGTGGTGTAATATATGTAATATAGTGTGCTTATGCTTTATGATATATGTAAAAATTGCTTGTATTAATAAGTATTTTTTTATGAATCTAACTCTTGTCTATTTTACAGTATAAAAACACAAAATGGATAGACAACCTAATATTTTAAGAGACCTACTGTAGTGACCCGAACTTTTCCATGTTTATATATATTAATTGAGATTGATATTTACATGATTAAATGTTTCCAACATGTTAAGCAATCAAACTTGTTAAGACTTGATTAATTGAAATATGTTTCATATAGACAATTGACCACCCAAGTTGATCGGTGATTCACGAACGTTAAAACTTGTAAAAACTATATGATGACATATATATGGATATATATATATAGTTAACATGATACTATGATAAGAAAACATATCATAAAGTATATTAACAATGAACTACATATGTAAAAACAAGACTACTAACTTAATGATTTTTAAACGAGACATATATGTAACGATTATCGTTGTAAAGACATTTAATGTATATATATCATATTAAGAGATATTCATACATGATAATATCATGATAATATAATAATTTAAAATCTCATTTGATATTATAAACATTGGGTTAACAACATTTAACAAGATCGTTAACCTAAAGGTTTCAAAACAACACTTACATGTAACGACTAACGATGACTTAACGACTCAGTTAAAATGTATATACATGTAGTGTTTTAATATGTATTTATACACTTTTGAAAGACTTCAATACACTTATCAAAATACTTCTACTTAACAAAAATGCTTACAATTACATCCTCGTTCAGTTTCATCAACAATTCTACTCGTATGCACCCGTATTCGTACTCGTACAATACACAGCTTTTAGATGTATGTACTATTGGTATATACACTCCAATGATCAGCTCTTAGCAGCCCATGTGAGTCACCTAACACATGTGGGAACCATCATTTGGCAACTAGCATGAAATATCTCATAAAATTACAAAAATATGAGTAATCATTCATGACTTATTTACATGAAAACAAAATTTCATATCCTTTATATCTAATCCATACACCAACGACCAAAAACACCTACAAACACTTTCATTCTTCAATTTTCTTCATCTAATTGATCTCTCTCAAGTTCTATCTTCAAGTTCTAAGTGTTCTTCATAAATTCCAAAAGTTCTAGTTTCATAAAATCAAGAATACTTTCAAGTTTGCTAGCTCACTTCCAATCTTGTAAGGTGATCATCCAACCTCAAGAAATCTTTGTTTCTTACAGTAGGTTATCATTCTAATACAAGGTAATAATCATATTCAAACTTTGGTTCAATTTCTATAACTATAACAATCTTATTTCAAGTGATGATCTTACTTGAACTTGTTTTCGTGTCATGATTCTGCTTCAAGAACTTCGAGCCATCCAAGGATCCATTGAAGCTAGATCCATTTTTCTATTTTCCAGTAGGTTTATCCAAGGAAATTAAGGTAGTAATGATGTTCATAACATCATTCGATTCATACATATAAAGCTATCTTATTCGAAGGTTTAAACTTGTAATCACTAGAACATAGTTTAGTTAATTCTAAACTTGTTCGCAAACAAAAGTTAATCCTTCTAACTTGACTTTTAAAATCAACTAAACACATGTTCTATATCTATATGATATGCTAACTTAATGATTTAAAACCTGGAAACACGAAAAACACCGTAAAACCGGATTTACGCCGTCGTAGTAACACCGCGGGCTGTTTTGGGTTAGTTAATTAAAAACTATGATAAACTTTGATTTAAAAGTTGTTATTCTGAGAAAAAGATTTTTATTATGAACATGAAACTATATCCAAAAATTATGGTTAAACTCAAAGTGGAAGTATGTTTTCTAAAATGGTCATCTAGACGTCGTTCTTTCGACTGAAATGACTACCTTTACAAAAACGACTTGTAACTTATTTTTCCGACTATAAACCTATACTTTTTCTGTTTAGATTCATAAAATAGAGTTCTATATGAAACCATAGCAATTTGATTCACTCAAAACGGATTTAAAATGAAGAAGTTATGGGTAAAACAAGATTGGATAATTTTTCTCATTTTAGCTACGTGAAAATTGGTAACAAATCTATTCCAACCATAACTTAATCAACTTGTATTGTATATTATGTAATCTTGAGATACCATAGACACGTATACAATGTTTCGACCTATCATGTCGACACATCTATATATATTTCGGAACAACCATAGACACTCTATATGTGAATGTTGGAGTTAGCTATACAGGGTTGAGGTTGATTCCAAAATATATATAGTTTGAGTTGTGATCAATACTGAGATACGTATACACTGGGTCGTGGATTGATTCAAGATAATATTTATCGATTTATTTCTGTACATCTAACTGTGGACAACTAGTTGTAGGTTACTAACGAGGACAGCTGACTTAATAAACTTAAAACATCAAAATATATTAAAAGTGTTGTAAATATATTTTGAACATACTTTGATATATATGTATATATTGTTATAGGTTCGTGAATCAACCAGTGGCCAAGTCTTACTTCCCGACGAAGTAAAAATCTGTGAAAGTGAGTTATAGTCCCACTTTTAAAATCTAATATTTTTGGGATGAGAATACATGCAGGTTTTATAAATGATTTACAAAATAGACACAAGTACGTGAAACTACATTCTATGGTTGAATTATCGAAATCGAATATGCCCCTTTTTATTAAGTCTGGTAATCTAAGAATTAGGGAACAGACACCCTAATTGACGCGAATCCTAAAGATAGATCTATTGGGCCTAACAAACCCCATCCAAAGTACCGGATGCTTTAGTACTTCGAAATTTATATCATATCCGAAGGGTGTCCCGGAATGATGGGGATATTCTTATATATGCATCTTGTTATTGTCGGTTACCAGGTGTTCACCATATGAATGATTTTTATCTCTATGTATGGGATGTGTATTGAAATATGAAATCTTGTGGTCTATTGTTACGATTTGATATATATAGGTTAAACCTATAACTCACCAACATTTTTGTTGACGTTTAAAGCATGTTTATTCTCAGGTGAATATTAAGAGCTTCCGCTGTTGCATACTAAAATAAGGACAAGATTTGGAGTCCATGTTTGTATGATATTGTGTAAAAACTGCATTCAAGAAACTGATTTCGATGTAACATATTTGTATTGTAAACCATTATGTAATGGTCGTGTGTAAACAGGATATTTTAGATTATCATTATTTGATAATCTACGTAAAGCTTTTTAAACCTTTATTTATGAAATAAAGGTTATGGTTTGTTTTAAAAATGAATGCAGTCTTTGAAAAACGTCTCATATAGAGGTCAAAACCTCGCAACGAAATCAATTAATATGGAACGTTTTTAATCAATAAGAACGGGACATTTCAGTTGGTATCCGAGCGTTGGTCTTAGAGAACCAGAAAATTTGCATTAGTGTGTCTTATCGAGTTTGTTAGGATGCATTAGTGAGTCTGGACTTCGACCGTGTTTTCTTTAAAAATGATTGCTTAACATTTTTGTTGGAAACTATATATTTTTAACATATGAATATTATGTGATATATTAATCTCTTAACGTGTTTGATATTATGTGATAGATGTCTACCTCTAGAACAAGTCCCATTGACTCACCTAATAATAATGAAGAGTCAAATGTAAATTGGAATGATTTGTGGACTGATTCACAAGTTCCCGAAGAGGAACCGGAAGAAGAGTCGGAACCGGAAGAAGAATCGGAACCGGAAGAAGAATCGGAACCGGATGAAGAAATAGAACCGGTGGGGGAAATAATAAAACGGTTAAGTAAAAGAAAATCCTCAACCAACCGACCAAAGTTAATTATGGTCAATGGTGTTTCCGCCAAGGAAGCAAAATATTGGGAGGATTACCAATTCTCCGATGAATCGGATTCCGACGAGAATTCCGATGATGTTATAGAAATTACCCCAACTGAATTTAAAAAGGCAAAAGAAAATAATAAGGGAAAGGGCATAAAAATAGAGAAATCTAATTCCAACCCCGATGAACTTTATATGTATCGTCAACCCCCGAAGTCCTTAAGTTGTAACAATGACCCGGGAACCTCTAAACCACCAGGTTTTTCTAAACCAATGTGGACAACGACGGCTCGTATTAGGGGAACATCATATATCCCTAGAAACTTGGCAAAACGAACCAAAACCGAAGAAGAAGAAACGAGCGAGTCGGAATAAGATAGTTGTATTCGTGTGGTGTAATATATGGAATATAGTGTTCTTATGCTTTATGATATATGTAAAAATTGCTTGTATTAATAAGTATTTTTTTTATGAATCTAACTCTTGTCTATTTTACAGTTTAAAAACACAAAATGGATAGACAACCCAATATTTTAAGAGACCTACCCGGAGACATGATTGATGAAATCTTGTCTAGAGTCGGCCAGAATTCTTCGGCACAACTATTTAAGGCAAGATCAGTTTGTAAGACATTCGAAGAACGTTCCAAGAATGTCTTGGTTTATAAGAGACTTTCGTTTGAAAGATGGGGGATATCACATTGGGAAACCCATAAGTTACGATGTGTTTACTTTGACGCATATATTGCGGGGAACCCAAATGCTATTTTACGCAACGGGTTAAGAAATTATTTTGACTCAATATATCCGAATATTGGACTTCGTGATTTAGAAAAAGCGGCTAACATGCAACATAAAGAAGCATGTTATGCTTACGGATTAGTAATGTTCGCTTCTCACCAAAGTGAGAACAAGAACATCGGGCTACAACTATTAAACAAAACGTTTCCACAAGTGACGGAGTCGGTAATTGGGGTAAGAAATGAGGTTTTTAGATTATTACGGGACTGTTGGACATTACGTAACCCTCGTCCCTTTGATGACGTTACAACACGCTGTCTTATCAACGGCCATAACGGTTATGTTGCACAAGACCAAGGATGGGAAGTAGTCCTAGTAAAACCAGAATGCATGACTTGTTTCTGGACGTATGAATTACGTGTCTTTATTGCCTTTGCTGAACGACTTGTGTACTAGCTAGAATTGTCTTCACAACTATCTTGTATCAAAGTTATTGTGTGCTATATTTCATGCTTTATGTAAAATAAGCGGTATTGTAAGTTTGTAAAATATTGTATAAAAGTTTGAACGCGAAATATTATTATAATCAGTTTTTCATATAGAATTGTAGTAGTTGAATTGTATATTAGCTACTAAGTATGAACTTAACGGGTAGGTACTACCCGAATTTAAACTTATAAAACGCTAATATGAAGAAAAAGCTTTTATAAATGAGTTCATATTATGCTACGAAATACTATTAACTACTCTTAATATTCTGTATGATTAACTTGTTCCATTTAACTATTTTGAAGGAAATGGCACCGACTACTCGACACACCGTGAATATGAATGAAGAGGAATTCCGTACTTTTCTAGCTTCAAACATAGCCGCAGTACAGGCTGCGCTACATACCAACAATAACCTTGGATCTAGCAGTACAGGAAATCGTGTAGGATGCACCTACAAAGAATTCACTGCCTGCAAACCTTTGGAATTTGATGGAACCGAAGGACCGATCGGATTGAAACGGTGGACCGAGAAGGTTGAATCGGTGTTTGCCATAAGTAAGTGTACTGAAGAGGACAAAGTGAAGTACGCTACGCATACCTTCACAGGTTCTGCGTTAACATGGTGGAATACCTATCTAGAGCAAGTGGGATAAGATGATGCGTACGCACTACCGTGGTCAGCATTCAAGCACTTGATGAACGAGAAGTACCGTCCCAGAACCGAGGTCAATAAGCTCAAGACAGAACTTAGAGGGTTACGAACCCAAGGATTTGATATTACCACGTATGAAAGACGATTCACAGAATTGTGCCTATTGTGTCCGGGAGCATTCGAAGATGAGGAAGAGAAGATCGACGCGTTTGTGAAAGGATTACCGGAAAGAATCCAAGAAGATATAAGTTCACATGAGCCCGCCTCCATACAACAGGCATGTAGAATGGCTCACAAACTAGTGAACCAGATTGAAGAAAGAATTAAAGAACAGACTGCTGAAGAGGCCAATGTGAAGCAAGTCAAAAGAAAGTGGGAGGAAAACGGTGATAAGAATCACCAATACAACAACAACAATAATCGCAACAATTATCCCAACAATTGCAACATCAATCGCAACTACAACAAACGGCCCAACAACAACAACAACAACAACAACAACAATAGCAACTACAACAATCATCCCAACAACAATAATAACCGCAACAACAACAACAATCAGAAGCAGCTATGCCAAAGGTGTGAAAAGAATCACTCGGGGTTCTGCACCAAATTTTGCAACAAGTGTAAAAGAAATGGTCATAGCGCGGCGAAGTGTGAGGTCTACGGACCAGGGGCTAATAGAACGAAAGGAACAAATGGTGTCGGAACGAGTAATGGCGGAGCAAGTAGTGTCGGAGCAAGTTATGCCAATGTAGTTTGTTATAAATGTGGAAAACCAGGTCACATTATTAGAAATTGCCCGAACCAGGAGAACGCGAATGGACAAGGCCGTGGAAGAGTTTTCAATATTAATGCGATAGAGGCACAGGAAGACCCGGAGCTTGTTACGGGTACGTTTCTTATTGACAATAAATCTGCTTATGTTTTATTTGATTCGGGTGCGGATAGAAGCTATATGAGTAGAGATTTTTGTGCTAAATTAAGTTGTCCATTGATGCCTTTGGATAGTAAATTTTTACTCGAATTAGCAAATGGTAAATTAATTTCAGCAGATAATATATGTCGGAATCGAGAAATTAAACTGGTTAGCGAAACATTTAAGATTGATTTGATACCAGTAGAGTTAGGGAGTTTTGATGTGATAATCGGTATGGACTGGTTGAAAGAAGTGAAAGCGGAGATCGTTTGTTACAAAAATGCAATTCGCATTATACGAGAAAAAGGAAAACCCTTAATGGTGTACGGAGAAAAGGGCAACACGAAGCTACATCTTATTAGTAATTTGAAGGCACAAAAACTAATAAGAAAAGGTTGCTATGCTGTTCTAGCACACGTCGAGAAAGTACAAACTGAAGAAAAGAGCATCAATGATGTTCCCATTGCAAAAGAATTTCCCGATGTATTTCCGAAAGAATTACCGGGATTACCCCCACATCGATCCGTTGAATTTCAAATAGATCTTGTACCAGGAGCTGCACCAATAGCTCGTGCTCCTTACAGACTCGCACCCAGCGAGATGAAAGAACTGCAAAGCCAATTACAAGAACTTTTAGAGCGTGGTTTCATTCGACCAAGCACATCACCGTGGGGAGCTCCTGTTTTGTTTGTCAAGAAGAAAGATGGTACATTCAGGTTGTGTATCGACTACCGAGAGTTGAACAAACTTACCATCAAGAACCGCTACCCACTACCGAGAATCGACGACTTATTTGATCAACTACAAGGCTCGTCTGTTTATTCAAAGATTGACTTACGTTCCGGGTATCATCAAATGCGGGTGAAAGAAGATGATATTCCAAAGACTGCTTTCAGAACACGTTACGGTCATTACGAGTTTATGGTCATGCCGTTTGGTTTAACTAATGCACCAGCTGTGTTCATGGACCTTATGAACCGAGTGTGTGGACCATACCTTGACAAGTTTGTCATTGTTTTCATTGATGACATACTTATTTACTCAAAGAATGACCAAGAACACGGTGAACATTTGAGAAAGGTGTTAGAAGTATTGAGGAAGGAAGAATTGTATGCTAAGTTTTCAAAGTGTGCATTTTGGTTGGAAGAAGTTCAATTCCTCGGTCACATAGTGAACAAAGAAGGTATTAAGGTGGATCCGGCAAAGATAGAAACTGTTGAAAAGTGGGAAACCCCGAAAACTCCGAAACACATACGCCAGTTTTTAGGACTAGCTGGTTACTACAGAAGGTTCATCCAAGACTTTTCCAGAATAGCAAAACCCTTGACTGCATTAACGCATAAAGGGAAGAAATTTGAATGGAAGGATGAACAAGAGAAAGAGTTTCAGTTATTGAAGAAAAAGCTAACTACGGCACCTATATTGTCATTGCCTGAAGGGAATGATGATTTTGTGATTTATTGTGACGCATCAAAGCAAGGTCTCGGTTGTGTATTAATGCAACGAACAAAGGTGATTGCTTATGCGTCTAGACAATTGAAGATTCACGAGCAAAATTATACGACGCATGATTTGGAATTAGGCGCGGTTGTTTTTGCATTAAAGACTTGGAGGCACTACTTATATGGGGTCAAAAGTATTATATATACCGACCACAAAAGTCTTCAACACATATTTAATCAGAAACAACTGAATATGAGGCAGCGTAGGTGGATTGAATTGTTGAATGATTACGACTTTGAGATTCGTTACCACCCGGGGAAGGCAAATGTGGTAGCCGATGCCTTGAGCAGGAAGGACAGAGAACCCATTCGAGTAAAATCTATGAATATAATGATTCATAATAACCTTACTACTCAAATAAAGGAGGCGCAACAAGGAGTTTTAAAAGAGGGAAATTTAAAGGATGAAATACCCAAAGGATCGGAGAAGCATCTTAATATTCGGGAAGACGGAACCCGGTATAGGGCTGAAAGGATTTGGGTACCAAAATTTGGAGATATGAGAGAAATGGTACTTAGAGAAGCTCATAAAACCAGATACTCAATACATCCTAGAACGGGAAAGATGTACAAGGATCTCAAGAAACATTTTTGGTGGCCGGGTATGAAAGCCGATGTTGCTAAATACGTAGGAGAATATTTGACATGTTCTAAGGTCAAAGCTGAGCATCAGAAACCATCAGGTCTACTTCAACAACCCGAAATCCCGGAATGGAAATGGGAAAACATTACCATGGATTTCATCACTAAATTGCCAAGGACTGCAAGTGGTTTTGATACTATTTGGGTAATAGTTGATCGTCTCACCAAATCAGCACACTTCCTGCCAATAAGAGAAGATGACAAGATGGAGAAGTTAGCACGACTGTATTTGAAGGAAGTCGTCTCCAGACATGGAATACCAATCTCTATTATCTCTGATAGGGATGGCAGATTTATTTCAAGATTCTGGCAGACATTACAGCAAGCATTAGGAACTCGTCTAGACATGAGTACTGCCTATCATCCACAAACTGATGGGCAGAGGGAAAGGACGATACAAACGCTTGAAGACATTCTACGAGCATGTGTTATTGATTTCGGAAACAGTTGGGATCGACATCTACCGTTAGCAGAATTTTCCTACAACAACAGCTACCATTCAAGCATTGAGATGGCGCCGTTTGAAGCACTTTATGGTAGAAAGTGCAGGTCTCCGATTTGTTGGAGTGAAGTGGGGGATAGACAGATTACGGGTCCAGAGATTATACAAGAAACTACCGAGAAGATCATCCAAATTCAACAACGGTTGAAAACCGCCCAAAGTCGACAAAAGAGCTACGCTGACATTAAAAGAAAAGATATAGAATTTGAAATTGGAGAGATGGTCATGCTTAAAGTTGCACCTTGGAAAGGCGTTGTTCGATTTGGTAAACGAGGGAAATTAAATCCAAGGTATATTGGACCATTCAAGATTATTGATCGTGTCGGACCAGTAGCTTACCGACTAGAGTTACCTCAACAACTCGCGGCTGTACATAACACTTTCCACGTCTCAAATTTGAAGAAATGTTTTGCTAAAGAAGATCTCACTATTCCGTTAGATGAAATCCAAATCAACGAAAAACTTCAATTCATCGAAGAACCCGTCGAAATAATGGATCGTGAGGTTAAAAGACTTAAGCAAAACAAGATACCAATTGTTAAGGTTCAATGGAATGCTCGTAGAGGACCCGAGTTCACCTGGGAGCGTGAAGATCAGATGAAGAAGAAATACCCGCATCTATTTCCAGAAGATTCGTCAACACCTTCAACAGCTTAAAATTTCGGGACGAAATTTATTTAACGGGTAGGTACTGTAGTGACCCGAACTTTTCCATGTTTATATATATTAATTGAGATTGATATTTACATGATTAAATGTTTCCAACATGTTAAGCAATCAAACTTGTTAAGACTTGATTAATTGAAATATGTTTCATATAGACAATTGACCACCCAAGTTGATCGGTGATTCACGAACGTTAAAACTTGTAAAAACTATATGATGACATATATATGGATATATATATATAGTTAACATGATACTATGATAAGAAAACATATCATAAAGTATATTAACAATGAACTACATATGTAAAAACAAGACTACTAACTTAATGATTTTTAAACGAGAGATATATGTAACGATTATCGTTGTAAAGACATTTAATGTATATATATCATATTAAGAGATATTCATACATGATAATATCATGATAATATAATAATTTAAAATCTCATTTGATATTATAAACATTGGGTTAACAACATTTAACAAGATCGTTAACCTAAAGGTTTCAAAACAACACTTACATGTAACGACTAACGATGACTTAACGACTCAGTTAAAATGTATATACATGTAGTGTTTTAATATGTATTTATACACTTTTGAAAGACTTCAATACACTTATCAAAATACTTCTACTTAACAAAAATGCTTACAATTACATCCTCGTTCAGTTTCATCAACAATTCTACTCGTATGCACCCGTATTCGTACTCGTACAATACACAGCTTTTAGATGTATGTACTATTGGTATATACACTCCAATGATCAGCTCTTAGCAGCCCATGTGAGTCACCTAACACATGTGGGAACCATCATTTGGCAACTAGCATGAAATATCTCATAAAATTACAAAAATATGAGTAATCATTCATGACTTATTTACATGAAAACAAAATTTCATATCCTTTATATCTAATCCATACACCAACGACCAAAAACACCTACAAACACTTTCATTCTTCAATTTTCTTCATCTAATTGATCTCTCTCAAGTTCTATCTTCAAGTTCTAAGTGTTCTTCATAAATTCCAAAAGTTCTAGTTTCATAAAATCAAGAATACTTTCAAGTTTGCTAGCTCACTTCCAATCTTGTAAGGTGATCATCCAACCTCAAGAAATCTTTGTTTCTTACAGTAGGTTATCATTCTAATACAAGGTAATAATCATATTCAAACTTTGGTTCAATTTCTATAACTATAACAATCTTATTTCAAGTGATGATCTTACTTGAACTTGTTTTCGTGTCATGATTCTGCTTCAAGAACTTCGAGCCATCCAAGGATCCATTGAAGCTAGATCCATTTTTCTATTTTCCAGTAGGTTTATCCAAGGAAATTAAGGTAGTAATGATGTTCATAACATCATTCGATTCATACATATAAAGCTATCTTATTCGAAGGTTTAAACTTGTAATCACTAGAACATAGTTTAGTTAATTCTAAACTTGTTCGCAAACAAAAGTTAATCCTTCTAACTTGACTTTTAAAATCAACTAAACACATGTTCTATATCTATATGATATGCTAACTTAATGATTTAAAACCTGGAAACACGAAAAACACCGTAAAACCGGATTTACGCCGTCGTAGTAACACCGCGGGCTGTTTTGGGTTAGTTAATTAAAAACTATGATAAACTTTGATTTAAAAGTTGTTATTCTGAGAAAATGATTTTTATTATGAACATGAAACTATATCCAAAAATTATGGTTAAACTCAAAGTGGAAGTATGTTTTCTAAAATGGTCATCTAGACGTCGTTCTTTCGACTGAAATGACTACCTTTACAAAAACGACTTGTAACTTATTTTTCCGACTATAAACCTATACTTTTTCTGTTTAGATTCATAAAATAGAGTTCTATATGAAACCATAGCAATTTGATTCACTCAAAACGGATTTAAAATGAAGAAGTTATGGGTAAAACAAGATTGGATAATTTTTCTCATTTTAGCTACGTGAAAATTGGTAACAAATCTATTCCAACCATAACTTAATCAACTTGTATTGTATATTATGTAATCTTGAGATACCATAGACACGTATACAATGTTTCGACCTATCATGTCGACACATCTATATATATTTCGGAACAACCATAGACACTCTATATGTGAATGTTGGAGTTAGCTATACAGGGTTGAGGTTGATTCCAAAATATATATAGTTTGAGTTGTGATCAATACTGAGATACGTATACACTGGGTCGTGGATTGATTCAAGATAATATTTATCGATTTATTTCTGTACATCTAACTGTGGACAACTAGTTGTAGGTTACTAACGAGGACAGCTGACTTAATAAACTTAAAACATCAAAATATATTAAAAGTGTTGTAAATATATTTTGAACATACTTTGATATATATGTATATATTGTTATAGGTTCGTGAATCAACCAGTGGCCAAGTCTTACTTCCCGACGAAGTAAAAATCTGTGAAAGTGAGTTATAGTCCCACTTTTAAAATCTAATATTTTTGGGATGAGAATACATGCAGGTTTTATAAATGATTTACAAAATAGACACAAGTACGTGAAACTACATTCTATGGTTGAATTATCGAAATCGAATATGCCCCTTTTTATTAAGTCTGGTAATCTAAGAATTAGGGAACAGACACCCTAATTGACGCGAATCCTAAAGATAGATCTATTGGGCCTAACAAACCCCATCCAAAGTACCGGATGCTTTAGTACTTCGAAATTTATATCATATCCGAAGGGTGTCCCGGAATGATGGGGATATTCTTATATATGCATCTTGTTATTGTCGGTTACCAGGTGTTCACCATATGAATGATTTTTATCTCTATGTATGGGATGTGTATTGAAATATGAAATCTTGTGGTCTATTGTTACGATTTGATATATATAGGTTAAACCTATAACTCACCAACATTTTTGTTGACGTTTAAAGCATGTTTATTCTCAGGTGAATATTAAGAGCTTCCGCTATTGCATACTAAAATAAGGACAAGATTTGGAGTCCATGTTTGTATGATATTGTGTAAAAACTGCATTCAAGAAACTGATTTCGATGTAACATATTTGTATTGTAAACCATTATGTAATGGTCGTGTGTAAACAGGATATTTTAGATTATCATTATTTGATAATCTACGTAAAGATTTTTAAACCTTTATTTATGAAATAAAGGTTATGGTTTGTTTTAAAAATGAATGCAGTCTTTGAAAAACGTCTCATATCCGGAGACATGATTGATGAAATCTTGTCTAGAGTAGGTCAGAATTCTTTGGCACAACTATTTAAGGCGAGATCAGTTTGTAAGACATTCGAAGAACGTTCCAAGAATGCCTTGGTTTATAAAAGGCTTTCGTTCGAAAGATGGGGGATATCACATTGGGAAATCCATAAGTTACGATGTGTTTACTTTGACGCATATATTGCGGGGAACCCAAATGCTATTTTACGCAATGGGTTAAGAAATTATTTTGACTCAATATATCCGAATATTGGACTTCGTGATTTAGAAAAAGCGGCTAACATGCAACATAAAGAAGCATGTTATGCTTACGGATTAGTAATGTTCGCTTCTCACCAAAGTGAGAATAAGAACATCGGGATACAACTATTAAACAAAACGTTCCCACAAGTGACGGAGTCGGTAATTGGGGTAAGAAATGAGGTTTTTAGATTGTTACGGGACTGTTGGACATTACGTAACCCTCGTCCCTTTGACGACGTTACAACACGCTGTCTTATCAACGGCCATAATGGTTATGTTCCACAAGACCAAGGATGGGAAGTAATCCTAGTAAAACCAGAATGCATGACTTGTTTCTGGACGTATGAATTACGTGTCTTTATTGCCTTTGCTGAACGACTTGTGTACTAGCTAGAATTATCTTCACAACCATCTTGTATCAAATTTATTGTGTGCTATATTTCATGCTATGTGTAAAATAAGCGGTATTGTAAGTTTGTAAAATATTGTGTAAAAGTTTGAACGCGAAATATTATTATAATCAGTTTTTCATATAGAATTGTAGTAGTTGAATTGTATATTAGCTACTAAGTATGAACTTAACGGGTAGGTACTACCCGAATTTAAACTTATAAAACGCTAATATGAAGAAAAAGCTTTTATAAATGAGTTCATATTATGCTACGAAATACTATTAACTACTCTTAATATTCTGTATGATTAACTTGTTCCATTTAACTATTTTGAAGGAAATGGCACCGACTACTCGACACACCGTGAATATGAATGAAGAGGAATTCCGTACTTTTCTAGCTTCAAACATAGCCGCAGTACAGGCTGCGCTACATACCAACAATAACCTTGGATCTAGCAGTACAGGAAATCGTGTAGGATGCACCTACAAAGAATTCACTGCCTGCAAACCTTTGGAATTTGATGGAACCGAAGGACCGATCGGATTGAAACGGTGGACCGAGAAGGTCGAATCGGTGTTTGCCATAAGTAAGTGTACTGAAGAGGACAAAGTAAAGTACGCTACGCATACCTTCACAGGTTCTGCGTTAACATAGTGGAATACCTATCTAGAGCAAGTGGGACAAGGCGATGCGTACGCACTACCGTGGTCAGCATTCAAGCACTTGATGAACGAGAAGTACCGTCCCAGAACCGAGGTCAATAAGCTCAAGACAGAACTTAGAGGGTTACGAACCCAAGGATTTGATATTACCACGTACGAAAGACGATTCACAGAATTGTGCCTATTGTGTCCGGGAGCATTCGAAGATGAGGAAGAGAAGATCGAGCGTTTGTGAAAGGATTACCGGAAAGAATCCAAGAAGATATAAGTTCACACGAGCCCGCCTCCATACAACAGGCATGTAGAATGGCTCACAAACTCATGAACCAGATTGAAGAAAGAATTAAACAACAGACTGCTGAAGAGGCCAATGTGAAGCAAGTCAAAAGAAAGTGGGAGGAAAACGGTGATAAGAATCACCAATACAACAACAACAGCAATTACAATAATAATCGCAACAATTATCCCAACAATCGCAACATCAATCGCAACTACAACAAACGGCCCAACAACAACAACAACAACAACAACAGCAACTACAACAATCATCCCAACAACAATAATAACCGCAACAACAACAACAATCAGAAGCAGCTATGCCAAAGGTGTGAAAAGAATCACTCGGGGTTCTACACCAAATTTTGCAACAAGTGTAAAAGAAATGGTCATAGCGCGGCGAAGTGTGAGGTCTACGGACCAGGGGCTAATAGAACGAAAGGAACAAATGGTGTCGGAACGAGTAATGGCGAAGCAAGTAGTGTCGGAGCAAGTTATGCCAATGTAGTTTGTTATAAATGTGGAAAACCGGGCTACATTATTAGAAATTGCCCGAACCAGGAGAACACGAATGGACAAGGCCGTGGAAGAGTTTTCAATATTAATGCGGCAGAGGCACAGGAAGACCCGGAGCTTGTTACGGGTACGTTTCTTATTGACAATAAATCTGCTTACGTTTTATTTGATTCGGGTGCGGATAGAAGCTATATGAGTAGAGATTTTTGTGCTAAATTAAGTTGTCCATTGACACCTTTGGATAGTAAATTTTTACTCGAATTAGCAAATGGTAAATTAATTTCAGCAGATAATATATGTCGGAATCGAGAAATTAAACTGGTTAGCAAAACATTTAAGATTGATTTGATACCAGTAGAGTTAGGGAGTTTTGATGTGATAATCGGTATGGACTGGTTGAAAGAAGTGAAAGCAGAGATCGTTTGTTACAAAAATGCAATTCGCATTATACGAGAAAAAGGAAAACCCTTAATGGTGTACGGAGAAAAGGGCAACACGAAGCTACATCTTATTAGTAATTTGAAGGCACAAAAACTAATAAGAAAAGGTTGCTATGCTGTTCTAGCACACGTTGAGAAAGTACAAACTGAAGAAAAGAGCATCAATGATGTTCCCGTCGCAAAAGAATTTCCTGATGTATTTTCGAAAGAATTACCGGGATTACCCCCACATCGATCCGTTGAATTTCAAATAGATCTTGTACCAGGAGCTGCACCAATAGCTCGTGCTCCTTACAGACTCGCACCCAGCGAGATGAAAGAACTACAAAGCCAATTACAAGAACTTTTAGAGCGTGGTTTCATTCGACCAAGCACATCACCGTGGGGAGCTCCTGTTTTGTTTGTCAAGAAGAAAGATGGTACATTCAGGTTGTGTATCGACTACCGAGATTTGAACAAACTTACCATCAAGAACCGCTACCCACTACCGAGAATCGATGACTTATTTGATCAAAAACTATGATAAACTTTGATTTAAAAGTTGTTATTCTGAGAAAATGATTTTTATTATGAACATGAAACTATATCCAAAAATTATGGTTAAACTCAAAGTGGAAGTATGTTTTCTAAAATGGTCATCTAGACGTCGTTCTTTCGACTGAAATGACTACCTTTACAAAAACGACTTGTAACTTATTTTTCCGACTATAAACCTATACTTTTTCTGTTTAGATTCATAAAATAGAGTTCAATATGAAACCATAGCAATTTGATTCACTCAAAACGGATTTAAATAGAAGAAGTTATGGGTAAAACAAGATTGGATAATTTTTCTCATTTTAGCTACGTGAAAATTGGTAACAAATCTATTCCAACCATAACTTAATCAAATTGTATTGTATATTATGTAATCTTGAGATACCATAGACACGTATACAATGTTTCGACCTATCATGTCGACACATCTATATATATTTCGGAACAACCATAGACACTCTATATGTGAATGTTGGAGTTAGCTATACAGGGTTGAGGTTGATTCCAAAATATATATAGTTTGAGTTGTGATCAATACTGAGATACGTATACACTGGGTCGTGGATTGATTCAAGATAATATTTATTGATTTATTTCTGTACATCTAACTGTGGACAACTAGTTGTAGGTTATTAACGAGGACAGCTGACTTAATAAACTTAAAACATCAAAATATATTAAAAGTGTTGTAAATATATTTTGAACATACTTTGATATACATGTATATATTGTTATAGGTTCGTGAATCAACCAGTGGCCAAGTCTTACTTCCTGACGAAGTAAAAATCTGTGAAAGTGAGTTATAGTCCCACTTTTAAAATCTAATATTTTTGGGATGAGAATACATGCAGGTTTTATAAATGATTTACAAAATAGACACAAGTACGTGAAACTACATTCTATGGTTGAATTATCGAAATCGAATATGCCCCTTTTTATTAAGTCTGGTAATCTAAGAATTAGGGAACAGACACCCTAATTGACGCGAATCCTAAAGATAGATCTATCGGGCCCAACAAGCCCCATCCAAAGTACCGGATGCTTTAGTACTTCGAAATTTATATCATATCCGAAGGGTGTCCCGGAATGATGGGGATATTCTTATATATGCATCTTGTTAATGTCGGTTACCAGGTGTTCACCATATGAATGATTTTTATCTCTATGTATGGGATGTGTATTGAAATATGAAATCTTGTGGTCTATTATTATGATTTGATATATATAGGTTAAACCTATAACTCACCAACATTTTTGTTGACGTTTTAAGCATGTTTATTCTCAGGTGATTATTAAGAGCTTCCGCTGTCGCATACTTAAATAAGGACGAGATTTGGAGTCCATGCTTGTATAATATTGTGTAAAAACTGCATTCAAGAAACTTATTTTGTTGTAACATATTTGTATTGTAAACCATTATGTAATGGTCGTGTGTAAACAGGATATTTTAGATTATCATTATTTGATAATCTACGTAAAGCTTTTTAAAACCTTTATCTATGAAATAAAGGTTATGGTTTGTTTTAAAAATGAATGCAGTCTTTGAAAAACGTCTCATATAGAGGTCAAAACCTCGCAACGAAATCAATTAATATGGAACGTTTTTAATCAATAAGAACGGGACATTTCAACGTACTTGTGTCTATTTTGTAAATCATTTATAAATCCTGCATGTATTCTCATCCCAAAAATATTAGATTTTAAAAGTGGGACTATAACTCACTTTCACAGATTTTTACTTCGTCGGGAAGTAAGACTTGGCCACTGGTTGATTCACGAACCTATAACAATATATACATATATATCAAAGTATGTTCAAAATATATTTACAACACTTTTAATATATTTTGATGTTTTAAGTTTATTAAGTCAGCTGTCCTCGTTAGTAACCTACAACTAGTTGTCCACAGTTAGATGTACAAAAATAAATCGATAAATATTATCTTGAATCAATCCACGACCCAGTGTATACGTATCTCAGTATTGATCACAACTCAAACTATATATATTTTGGAATCAACCTCAACCCTGTATAGCTAACTCCAACATTCACATATAGAGTGTCTATGGTTGTTCCGAAATATATATAGATGTGTCGACATGATAGGTCGAAACATTGTATACGTGTCTATGGTATCTCAAGATTACATAATATACAATACAAGTTGATTAAGTTATGGTTGGAATAGATTTGTTACCAATTTTCACGTAGCTAAAATGAGAAAAATTATCCAATCTTGTTTTACCCATAACTTCTTCATTTTAAATCCGTTTTGAGTGAATCAAATTGCTATGGTTTCATATTGAACTCTATTTTATGAATCTAAACAGAAAAAGTATAGTTTTAAAGTCAGAAAAATAAGTTACAAGTCGTTTTTGTAAAGGTAGTCATTTCAGTCGAAAGAACGACGTCTAGATGACCATTTTAGAAAACATACTTCCACTTTGAGTTTAACCATAATTTTTGGATATAGTTTCATGTTCATAATAAAAATCATGTTCTCAGAATAACAACTTTTAAATCAAAGTTTATCATAGTTTTTAATTAACTAACCCAAAATAGCCCGCGGTGTTACTACGACGGCGTAAATCCGGTTTTACGGTGTTTTTCGTATTTCCAGGTTTTAAATCATTAAGTTAGCATATCATATAGATATAGAACATGTGTGTAGTTAATTTTAAAAGTCAAGTTAGAAGGATTAACTTTTGTTTGCGAGCAAGTTTAGAATTAACTAAACTATGTTCTAGTGATTACAAGTTTAAACCTTCGAATAAGATAGCTTTATATGTATGAATCGAATGATGTTATGAACATCATTACTACCTTAAGTTCCTTGGATAAACCTACTGGAAAAGAGAAAAATGGATCTAGCTTCAACGGATCCTTGGATGGCTCGAAGTTCTTGAAGCAGAATCATGACACGAAAACAAGTTCAAGTAAGATCATCACTTGAAATAAGATTGTTATAGTTATAGAAATTGAACCAAAGTTTGAATATGATTATTACCTTGTATTAGAATGATAACCTACTGTAAGAAACAAAGATTTCTTGAGGTTGGATGATTACCTTACAAGATTGGAAGTGAGCTAGCAAACTTGAAAGTATTCTTGATTTTATGTAACTAGAACTTGTAAAATATATGAAGAACACTTAGAACTTGAAGATAGAACTTGAGAGAGATCAATTAGATGAAGAAAATTGAAGAATGAAAGTGTTTGTAGGTGTTTTTGGTCGTTGATGTATGGATTAGATATAAAGGATATGTAATTTTGTTTTCATGTAAATAAGTCATGAATGATTACTCATATTTTTGTAATTTTATGAGATATTTCATGCTAGTTACCAAATGATGGTTCCCACATGTGTTAGGTGACTCACATGGGCTGCTAAGAGCTGATCATTGGAGTGTATATACCAATAGTACATACATCTAAAAGCTGTGTATTGTACGAGTACGAATACGGGTGCATACGAGTAGAATTGTTGATGAAACTGAACGAGGATGTAATTGTAAGCATTTTTGTTAAGTAGAAGTATTTTGATAAGTGTCTTGAAGTCTTTCAAAAGTGTATGAATACATATTAAAACACTACATGTATATACATTTTAACTGAGTCGTTAAGTCATCGTTAGTCGTTACATGTAAATGTTGTTTTGAAACCTTTAGGTTAACGATCTTGTTGAATGTTGTTAACCCATTGTTTATTATAACAAATGAGATGTTAAATTATTATATTATCATAATATTATGATATATAATATATCTTAGTATGATGTATATACAGTTAAATGTCGTTACAACGATAATCGTTACATATATGTCTCGTTTCGAAATCATTAAGTTAGTAGTCTTATTTTTACATATGTATTTCATTGTTAATACACTTAATAATATATTTACTTATCATTTAACATAATTAACCAAGTGTATCAATATCTTAATATGATTCATATGTACCTAGTAAGACGTTGTTATAACGATAATCGTTATATATATCGTTTTCGAGTTTCTTAAATTAATAGTCTCATTTTTATGTATATAACTCATTGTTAAAATACCTAATGAGATACATACTTATAATAAAAACATGTTAACTATATATATAACCATATATATGTCATCGTATAGTTTTTACAAGTTTTAACGTTCGTGAATCACCGGTCAACTTGGGTGGTCAATTGTCTATATGAAACATATTTCAATTAATCAAGTCTTAACAAGTTTGATTGCTTAACATGTTGGAAATATTTAATCATGTAAATATCAATCTAAATTAATATATATAAACATGGAAAAGTTAGGGTCACTACAGTACCTACCCGTTAAATAAATTTCGTCCCGAAATTTTAAGCTGTTGAAGGTGTTGACGAATCTTCTGGAAATAGATGCGGGTATTTCTTCTTCATCTGATCTTCACGCTCCCAGGTGAACTCGGGTCCTCTACGAGCATTCCATCAAACCTTAACAATTGGTATCTTGTTTTGCTTAAGTCTTTTAACCTCACGATCCATTACTTCGGCGGGTTCTTCGATGAATTGAAGTTTTTCGTTGATTTGGATTTCAACTAACGGAATAGTGAGATCTTCTTTAGCAAAACATTTCTTCAAATTCGAGACGTGAAAAGATGTACAGCCGCGAGTTGTTGAGGTAAATCAAGTCGGTAAGCTACTGGTCCGACACGATCAATAATCTTGAATGGTCCAATATACCTTGGATTTAATTTCCCTCGTTTACCAAATCGAACAACGCCTTTCCAAGGTGCAACTTTAAGCATGACCATCTCTCCAATTTCAAATTCTATATCTTTTCTTTTAATGTCAGCGTAGCTCTTTTGTCGACTTTGGGCGGTTTTCAACCGTTGTTGAATTTGGATGATCTTCTCGGTAGTTTCTTGTATAATCTCCGGACCCGTAATCTTTCTATCCCCCACTTCACTCCAACAAATCGGAGACCTGCACTTTCTACCATAAAGTGCTTCAAACGGCGCCATCTCAATGCTTGAATGGTAGCTGTTGTTGTATGAAAATTCTGCTAACGGTAGATGTCGATCCCAACTGTTTCCGAAATCAATAACACATGCTCGTAGCATGTCTTCAAGCGTTTGTATCGTCCTTTCACTCTGCCCATCAGTTTGTGGATGATAGGCAATACTCATGTCTAGACGAGTTCCTAATGCTTGCTGTAATGTCTGCCAGAATCTTGAAATAAATCTGCCATCCCTATCAGAGATAATAGAGATTGGTATTCCATGTCTGGAGACGACTTCCTTCAAATACAGTCGTGCTAACTTCTCCATCTTGTCATCTTCTCTTATTGGCAGGAAATGTGCTGATTTGGTGAGACGATCAACTATTACCCAAATAGTATCAAAACCACTTGCAGTCCTTGGCAATTTAGTGATGAAATCCATGGTAATGTTTTCCCATTTCCATTCCGGGATTTCGGGTTGTTGAAGTAGACCTGATGGTTTTTGATGCTCAGCTTTGACCTTAGAACACGTCAAACATTCTCCTACGTATTTAGCAACATCGGCTTTCATACCCGGCCACCAAAAATGTTTCTTGAGATCCTTGTACATCTTCCCCGTTCCAGGATGTATTGAGTATCTGGTTTTATGAGCTTCTCTAAGTACCATTTCTCTCATATCTCCAAATTTTGGTACCCAAATCCTTTCAGCCCTATACCGGGTTCCGTCTTCCTGAATATTAAGATGCTTCTCCGATCCTTTGGGTATTTCATCCTTTAAATTTCCCTCTTTTAAAACTCCTTGTTGCGCCTCCTTTATTTGAGTAGTAAGGTTATTATGAATCATTATATTCATAGATTTTACTCGAATGGGTTCTCTGCCCTTCCTGCTCAAGGCATCGGCTACCACATTTGCCTTCCACGGGTGGTAACGAATCTCAAAGTCGTAATCATTCAATAATTCAATCCACCTACGCTGCCTCATATTCAGTTGTTTCTGATTAAATATGTGTTGAAGACTTTTGTGGTCGGTATATATAATACTTTTGACCCCATATAAGTAGTGCCTCCAAGTCTTTAATGCAAAAACAACCGCGCCTAATTCCAAATCATGCGTCGTATAATTTTGTTCGTGAATCTTCAATTGTCTAGACGCATAAGCAATCACCTTCGTTCGTTGCATTAATACACAACCGAGACCTTGCTTTGATGCGTCACAATAAATCACAAAATCATCATTCCCTTCAGGCAATGACAATATAGGTGCCGTAGTTAGCTTTTTCTTCAATAACTGAAACGCTTTCTCTTGTTCATCATTCCATTCAAATTTCTTCCCTTTATGCGTTAATGCAGTCAAGGGTTTTGCTATTCTGGAAAAGTCTTGGATGAACCTTCTGTAGTAACCAGCTAGTCCTAAAAACTGGCGTATGTGTTTCGGAGTTTTCGGGGTTTCCCACTTTTCAACAGTTTCTATCTTTGCCGGATCCACCTTAATACCTTCTTTGTTCACTATGTGACCGAGGAATTGAACTTCTTCCAACCAAAATGCACACTTTGAAAACTTAGCGTACAATTCTTCCTTCCTCAATACTTCTAACACCTTTCTCAAATGTTCACCGTGTTCTTGGTCATTCTTTGAGTAAATAAGTATGTCATCAATGAAAACAATGACAAACTTGTCAAGGTATGGTCCACACACTCGGTTCGTAAGGTCCATGAACACAGCTGGTGCATTAGTTAAACCAAACGGCATGACCATAAACTCGTAATGACCGTAACGTGTTCTGAAAGCAGTCTTTGGAATATCATCTTCTTTCACCCGCATTTGATGATACCCGGAACGTAAGTCAATCTTTGAATAAACAGACGAGCCTTGTAGTTGATCAAATAAGTCGTCGATTCTCGGTAGTGGGTAGCGGTTCTTGATGGTAAGTTTGTTCAACTCTCGGTAGTCGATACACAACCTGAATGTACCATCTTTCTTCTTGACAAACAAAACAGGAGCTCCCCACGGTGATGTGCTCGGTCGAATGAAACCACGCTCTAAAAGTTCTTGTAATTGGCTTTGCAGTTCTTTCATCTCACTGGGTGCGAGTCTGTAAGGAGCACGAGCTATTGGTGCAGCTCTTGGTACAAGATCTATTTGAAATTCAACGGATCGCTGTGGGGGTAATCCCGGTAATTCTTTCGGAAATACATCGGGAAATTCTTTTGCAATGGGAACATCATTGATGCTCTTTTCTTCAGTTTGTACTTTCTCGACGTGTGCTAGAACAGCATAGCAACCTTTTCTTATTAGTTTTTGTGCCTTCAAATTACTAATAAGATGTAGCTTCGTGTTGCCCTTTTCTCCGTACACCATTAAGGGTTTTCCTTTTTCTCGTATAATGCGAATTGCATTTTTGTAACAAACGATCTCTGCTTTCACTTCTTTCAACCAGTCCATACCGATTATCACATCAAAACTCCCTAACTCTACTGGTATCAAATCAATCTTAAATGTTTCGCTAACCAGTTTAATTTCTCGATTCCGACATATATTATCTGCTGAAATTAATTTACCATTTGCTAATTCGAGTAAAAATTTACTATCCAAAGGCATCAATGGACAACTTAATTTAGCACAAAAATCTCTACTCATATAGCTTCTATCCGCACCCGAATCAAATAAAACGTAAGCAGATTTATTGTCAATAAGAAACGTACCCGTAACAAGCTCCGGGTCTTCCTGTGCCTCTGCCGCATTAATATTGAAAACTCTTCCGCGGCCTTGTCCATTCGTGTTCTCCTGGTTCGTTCAATTTCTTATAATGTGGCCCGGTTTTCCACATTTATAACAAACTACATTGGCATAACTTGCTCCGACACTACTTGCTCCGCCATTACTCATTCCGACACCATTTGTTCCTTTCATTCTATTAACCCCTGGTCCGTAGACCTCACACTTCGCCGTGCTATGACCATTTCTTTTACACTTGTTGCAAAATTTAGTGCAGAACCCCGAGTGATACTTTTCACACCTTTGGCATAGCTGCTTCTGATTGTTGTTGTTGTTGCGGTTATTATTGTTGTTGGGATGATTGTTGTAGTTGCTGTTGTTGTTGTTGTTGTTGGGCCATTTGTTGTAGTTGCGATTGATATTGCGATTGTTGGGATAATTATTGCGATTATTGTTGTAATTGCTGTTGTTGTTGTATTGGTGATTCTTATCACCGTTTTCCTCTCACTTTCTTTTGACTTGCTTCACATTGGCCTCTTCAGCAGTCTGTTCTTTAATTCTTTCTTCAATCTGGTTCACTAGTTTGTGAGCCATTCTACATGCCTGTTGTATGGAGGCGGGCTCGTGTGAACTTATATCTTCTTGGATTCTTTCCGGTAATCCTTTCACAAAAGCGTCGATCTTCTCTTCCTCATCTTCGAATGCTCCCGGACACAATAGGCACAATTCTGTGAATCGTCTTTCGTACGTGGTAATATCAAATCCTTGGGTTCGTAACCCTCTAAGTTCTGTCTTGAGCTTATTGACCTCGGTTCTGGGACGGTATTTCTCGTTCATCAAGTGCTTGAATGCTGACCACGGTAGTGCGTACGCATCGTCTTGTCCCACTTGCTCTAGATAGGTATTCCACCATGTTAACGCAGAACCTGTTAAGGTATGCGTAGCGTACTTCACTTTGTCCTCTTCAGTACACTTACTTATGGCAAACACCGATTCGACCTTCTCGGTCCACCGTTTCAATCCGATCGGTCCTTCGGTTCCATCAAATTCCAAAGGTTTGCAGGCAGTGAATTCTTTGTAGGTGCATCCTACACGATTTCCTGTACTGCTAGATCCAAGGTTATTGTTGGTATGTAGCGCAGCCTGTACTGCGGCTATGTTTGAAGCTAGAAAAGTACGGAATTCCTCTTCATTCATATTCACGGTGTGTCGAGTAGTCGGTGCCATTTCCATCAAAATAGTCAAATGGAACAAGTTAATCATACAGAATATTAAGAGTAGTTAATAGTATTTCGTAGCATAATATGAACTCATTTATAAAAGCTTTTTCTTCATATTAGCATTTTATAAGTTTAAATTCGGGTAGTACCTACCCGTTAAGTTCATACTTAGTAGCTAATATACAATTCAACTACTACAATTCTATATGAAAAACTGATTATAATAATATTTCGCGTTCAAACTTTTACACAATATTTTACAAACTTACAATACCGCTTATTTTACATATAGCATGAAATATAGCACACAATAAATTTGATACAAGATGGTTGTGAAGATAATTCTAGCTAGTACACAAGTCGTTCAGTAAAGGCAATAAAGACACGTAATTCATACGTCTAGAAACAAGTCATGCATTCTGGTTTGACTAGGATTACTTCCCATCCTTGGTCTTGTGGAACATAACCGTTATGGCCGTTGATAAGACAGCGTGTTGTAACGTCGTCAAAGGGACGAGGGTTATGTAATGTCCAACAGTCCCGTAACAATCTAAAAACCTCATTTCTTACCCCAATTACCGACTCCGTCACTTGTGAAAACGTTTTGTTTAATAGTTGTAGCCCGATGTTCTTGTTCTCACTTTGGTGAGAAGTGAACATTACTAATCCGTAAGCATAACATGCTTCTTTATGTTGCATGTTAGCCGCTTTTTCTAAATCACGAAGTCCAATATTCGGATATATTGAGTCAAAATAATTTCTTAACCCGTTGCGTAAAATAGCATTTGGGTTCCCCGCAATATATGCGTCAAAGTAAACACATCGTAACTTATGGGTTTCCCAATGTGATATCCCCCATCTTTCGAACGAAAGCCTTTTATAAACCAAGGCATTCTTGGAACGTTCTTCGAATGTCTTACAAACTGATCTCGCCTTAAATAGTTGTGCCGAAGAATTCTGACCTACTCTAGACAAGATTTCATCAATCATGTCTCCGGGTAGGTCTCTTAAAATATTAGGTTGTCTATCCATTTTGTGTTTTTATACTGTAAAATAGACAAGAGTTAGATTCATAAAAAAAATACTTATTAATACAAGCAATTTTTACATATATCATAAAGCATAAGCACACTATATTACATATATTACACCACACGAATACAACTATCTTATTCCGACTCGTTTGTTTCTTCTTCTTCGGTTTTGGTTCGTTTTGCCAAGTTTCTAGGGATATATGATGTTCCCCTAATACGAGCCGTCGTGATCCACATTGGTTTAGAAAAACCTGGTGGTTTAGAGGTTCCCGGGTCATTGTTACAACTTAAGGACTTCGGGGGTTGACGATACATATAAAGTTCATCGGGGTTGGAATTAGATTTCTCTATTTTTATGCATTTTCCCTTATTATTTTCTTTTGCCTTTTTAAATTCAGTTGGGGTAATTTCTATAACATCATCGGAATTCTCGTCGGAATCCGATTCATCGGAGAATTGGTAATCCTCCCAATATTTTGCTTCCTTGGCGGAAACACCATTGACCATAATTAACCTTGGTCGGTTGGTTGAGGATTTTCTTTTACTTAACCGTTTTATTATTTCCCCCACCGGTTCTATTTCTTCATCCGGTTCCGATTCTTCTTCCGGTTCCGACTCTTCTTCCGGTTCCTCTTCGGGAACTTGTGAATCAGTCCACGAATCATTCCAATTTACATTTGACTCTTCATTATTATTAGGTGAGTCAATGGAACTTGTTCTAGAGGTAGACATCTATCACATAATATCAAACGCGTTAAGAGATTAATATATCTCATAATATTCACATGTTAAAAATATATAGTTTCCAACAAAACTTGTTAAGCAATCATTTTTCAAGTAAACACGGTCGAAGTCCAGACTCACTAATGCATCCTAACAAACTCGATAAGACACACTAATGCAAAATTCTGATTCTCTAAGACCAACGCTCGGATACCAACTGAAATGTCCCGTTCTTATTGATTAAAAACGTTCCATATTAATTGATTTCGTTGCGAGGTTTTGACCTCTATATGAGACGTTTTTCAAAGACTGCATTCATTTTAAAACAAACCATAACCTTTATTTCATCAATAAAGGTTTAAAAAGCTTTACGTAGATTATCAAATAATGATAATCTAAAATATCTACGCACGACCATTACATAATGGTTTACAATACAAATATGTTACAACAAAATAAGTTTCTTGAATGCAGTTTTTACACAATATCATACAAATATGGACTCCAAATCTCGTCCTTATTTAAGTATGCGACAGCGGAAGCTCTTAATAATCACCTGAGAATAAACATGCTTAAAACGTCAACAAAAATGTTCGTGAGTTATAGGTTTAACCTATATATATCAAATCATAATAATAGACCACAAGATTTCATATTTCAATACACATCCCATACATAGAGATAAAAGTCATTCATATGGTGAACACCTGGTAACCGACATTAACAAGATGCATATATAAGAATATCCCCATCATTCCGGGACACCCTTCGGATATGATATAAATTTCGAAGTACTAAAGCATCCGGTACTTTGGATGGGGCTTGTTGGGCCCGATAGATCTATCTTTAGGATTCGCGTCAATTAGGGTGTCTGTTCCCTAATTCTTAGATTACCAGACTTAATAAAAAGGGGCATATTCGATTTCGATAATTCAACCATAGAATGTAGTTTCACGTACTTGTGTCTATTTTGTAAATCATTTATAAAACCTGCATGTATTCTGTAACGACCCGCACTTTTTCGATCATTCTATACTTATAAGATTAATATTTACATAAATTAAACCTTGCCAACATGATAAGCAATCCAAGTTGTCGAGACTTATATTTCCGAAAAGAGTTTTACACAACGTTTGACCGTCTAGTTTGACCGATGATATCACGAACTATACAATATATGATAATTATACGTTTGTGTATATATATGTATATATACATATTTAACATGATTAAAGAATGTTTTAATATCTCATTTTGTATTAATAACAACAAGTTATATGTGTATTTTGAAACTACTAACTTAAGTTTTCAAAACGATAACAATACGTAACGTTATTTGACTTAAATACTTAAGACTATAATGTTTATACATATATTGTATAAGTAATGTATTTAATCACTTTTAAGAACTTAAATACATAAAATCATATAAGTGTATTCACAAAAGATAGCTATATTTGAATCCTCATTCCATTTTTCACAAAATTTCTATACGTATACCTAGAGTATTTGTACTCGTATCATACCAAGCTTCTATACGTATTTACTAATAGTAAATACACATCAAAATCACCACCTAACCAGCCATTATTCATGCCCTTAGAGCTAGGTAATTACTTTTGAATCATTGCAAGACTAATTACAAAAATACAAACTAGAATTTTGTCATGTTATCCTTAAAGATCACATTTTTAGGAGTATATATGTATCATCATTTTTGATTCATTTTTACTTCAATCTCTTAACTAAAAACACACACTCTTTCTTACTCTTTAAACTCCATAACAATCCAGCAAAGTTCCATAAAGATCTAGCTTCAAAAACCATACTAAAACACCATAAGAAAACCATACAAAAACACTTCAAGAAAACCTTCCAAGAACACCAACTTACTTCCAATCTTTCATCCACTTCCATCACCCTTTTGATTCTAGCTTCTTACTCCTCTTTTACAGCAATCTTATCCAAGGAACTTGAGGTAGAATCTATGTTCATAACCTTATTCAATTCATATATATATAGCTATCTTATTTTGTGGTACAAAAGTTTAACAACAAGAACATAGTTTGAATGTTTTCAAACTTGTTTGCAAACTAAATAGATCCTTCTAACTTAACTTTTAAAATACTTCAAGACATGTAACATAACTTATGTATATGCTAATTTAACAAGGTAAAACTTGGTTTTTCAAAGTATAAGTATTTTTAGAAAAATGGTCATTAAATGATTTTGTTGTAACAAAAATGTTTAACTTCATATGTTTCACTAATGTTTCACTTATGCCGTATGATTTTGAATACAAACCAAGGTATTTACAGTTCATAGTCTTAAAGAAGAACTCGATCCAAGAAGATGGCAATTTGAATCAACGAAAACGGATTTGTAACGAAGAAACTATGACCGAAACAAAATTGGTTATCCTAGATCATTTCAACTACGGGATCAATTGGAAAAAATGATATAAATCACATATTTCTAAGATAACATGATATTTTATATATATGTACTTATAATTCAATTTCATATGGTTCAGGATCACCCGTAAACAATACGAGAAGATTAATCATAAGATCCCGTGTTTGTACGCAACACGTCATTTGACAACACCGGTACTTTATGTACGCAACACGTCATTTGACAACACCGGTACCATGGGTCAAGATTAATCTCGACCAATACATATACGATGGGGTTTTATTTATTTCGTTGGGGGTTTTATTTATTGCGGGTATATTAAACATCTAAAAAAATGAACCATTAAAAATTGAATTGCTAACCTCGGACAGCTAACTTCGGACTAAGGAAATATTCAAAGTATTAAAAGTATAACAAGTATATATATATATAACGTTTGTTTTAAAATGAAAACATATTGATATATTATATATGGATAGGTTCGTGATATCAACCGGAAGACCGAGTCAAATTATATATATCATCAAGACAAGAGTGAGTATATAGTCCCACTTTTAAACTCTAAATATTTCGGGATGAGAATACATGTATTTTATGTTTTACATTATGGACACAAGTAACTGAAAAATATATTCTACGTTGAGTTGTACCACTGGCATACTTCCCTGTAGCTTGGTAACTAATATTTACAGCGGTAATGTAAACGCGAATCCTGTTGATAGATCTATCGGGCCTGACAACCCCAACCGGACTGGACGACCAGTATTCAACGGTTGCACAGTACTTCGTTTCGTGACTACACTTGGTACAGTGTAGTAAGATTTCATAATAAAGGGAATATGCGACGTGATTAAATGTTAAGTATGGTTACCAAGTGCTCAACCACTTAGAATATTTTTATTGAAATGTTTATATACGAAATCTTGTGGTCTATATATATATATTGCTGCGCACTAAACCTATATCTCACCAACTTTATGTTGACGTTTTTAAACATGTTTATTCTCAGGTGATAATTAAAGCTTCCGCTGCATTATGTTGAATCTAAGCAGGATCATGCGTACTCATATTTGTGTCAAAAATAAAACTGCATATCCGAGGACGTGTGTTGTAAAATATGCTAGAAATCGTGTTGTTATTATCATTTGTAAAGTTTGTAAGTCGAAGATTATCGTTAAACGATAATCATCTTTTTATTGTCTAAAGCTTGTAACAAAAATAATGGTTTGGTTTGTAATGTATAATATATGCAGTTTTCCTTTTTAAAAAATGTCGCATATAGAGGTCAATACCTCGCAATGAAATCATACGTTATCTAACACGTTCTTATGGTTAAGGACGGGTTATGACATGTGGTATCAGAGCGTTGGTCTTAGCGAACCAGGTCTGCATTAGTGTGTCTAACCGAGAAGCCGTTAGGATACATTAGTAAGTCTGGACTTTGACCGGGTCTGATTTAAAAAAAAAAAAACCATTGCTTATCACTGTTGGTTAAAATTTATATGTAAATATTATATAAGTACTAATGGGTTAGTTGTTGTGTGATAGATGTCGAGCTCAAAAATTGTTATCACAATCAACGACTCCGAATCAGAATCTTCAGATGGCGTTCCAGTCATTAACCTGTCCGATGACGAAAATGATATCCTTGGGGAAGACTCACAATTTCCGGATGAACCAACTATAGAAATATCGGAAAGTGAACCCGAGGAGGAAAGTGAACCCGAGGAGGAAAGTGAACCCGAGGAGGAAAGTGAACCCGAGGAGGAAAGTGAACCCGAGGAAGAAATACAGGAAATTACAAAAGACGAGTTCGAACTAGGAAAGAAACGAAAGGCTAATGAATTAGAAAATCCAAATCCCGAGTTTAATGAGAATGATGTGGCACCAATTCCACTCAACACTACCACCCCTATCCCCGCTATTCCTATTCGTTCTGTCCCGGCATCCAGTTCTTCAGTCCCACAGCCAAAATATAGGCAGACAGTTAGGATAAGCGTTAAGCAAATCTTTGTGTCTAAACGTCCTAGAAAATAGATCAAACGATGCGCTGCTGTGTCAAACCATGGAACCGAATAATGTTTTGTATAATATTATAGTGTGGTTTGCTTAATGTTCGATGTAAGATAAGCATATGTAAAATATTGAAGTATGAAATGCAATAATTTTCCATGGTTAAGTATTATTTAGATTGTAGTAATTGATTCTGTACTAAGCTATTAAGTATGAACATTAACGGGTAGGTACTACCCAAGATATAATTATAAAACGCTAATAAGAAGAAAAGGCTTTTATAATAATACCTAGTTCATATTATTAATAAGCTATAATGTACTATAAATACACACTACATCTATAATAATCCATGTGAATAATTATTTTCTTTCATTAGGAAATGGCGCGATTGAATCGAATGACGGAACAAGAAGTCGAGGACTTCATCAACCAGCGAGTGAACGACAGAATGTTATGGGTTGAGGCTGCAAGAGCTGCTGCAGTTAATCCAAATCCTCGTGTAGGATGCTCCTACAAGACGTTCCAAGCTTGCAAGCCATCATCATTCAGTGGAACGGAAGGACCTATCGGTTTAACCCGATGGATAGAAAAGATGGAGACGGTGTTCAAAATCAGCGGTTGTGATGAAAAAGACATGACCAAGTTTGCATCGTGCACTTTACAAGATAGTGCACTCACATGGTGGAAGAATTATGTGAAGGCGGTAGGAGGAGATGTAGCTTATGATACTCCATGGGAAGAATTCAAAGCAATGATAATCACCGAGTATTGTCCAAGGAATGAGGTTATTAAGTTAGAAGATGAGTTACGAAGTTTGAAGGTGGTTGGTACTGAAATCACCAACTACAACCAGCGATTCATGGAATTAGTTTTGCTATGTCCTGAATTGGTTCCAACCGAAGAACGGAAGATTGAAATGTACAAAGCTGGTTTGCCCAAAAAGGTCAAGGCAAATGTTACAGCATCGAAACCTAAGACAATTCATGAAGCTATAACCATGGCGAACGAGCTAATGGATCAGGTCATTTTGGACAAGAAAGCATTCAATACTGAGGTGAAGGTATTGGGAAACAAGAAAAAGTGGAATGGAAGTTATGATCGAGGTAACCAACAACAACCTTATAAGAAACAAGAAACCACAAAAGGTGCGAGTAGTGGTTCAGGTTTTGGTTATAAAGGACAAAGTCCTTTATGCAACCGTTGCCACAAACATCACTTTGGTTACTGTAGTGTGTTATGCACCAAGTGTAATCGACAAGGTCATCTTGCGGAAGATTGTAAGGCTCTCGTTACAAATGGCAACAAGACTCCTGCCACCAACGCAAATAGAACTGCTTTGGCTACCATTACTTGTTTTGGTTGTGGAAAACAAGGTCACTATAAGAGTCAGTGCCCGAATCAGAATGGCGGACCTGCACGTGGAAGAGCGTTTGTTATTAATGCTAGAGAGGCACGAGAAGACCCGGAGCTTGTTACGGGTACGTTTACCATTAATAACTTATCAGCATCTATTTTATTTGATACTGGCGCCGATAGAAGCTACGTGTGTATAAATTTTTACACTAAATTGAATTGTTCATCATTACCTTTAGATGCTAAGTACTTGATTGAGTTAGCTAATGGTAAACTAATTGAAGCCGATAAAATTTGTCGTGATTGTGAAATAAATTTAGCCGGAGAAACGTTTAAAATCGACTTAATACCCGTAGAATTGGGAGGTTTTGATGTAATAGTCGGCATGGACTGGATGTCCAAAATAGGAGCGGAAGTTGTTTGTGCTAAGAAGGCAATTCGTATTCCTGGTAAGGATAAAATACCGGTGATGATTTATGGAGAGAAGGGTAATTCAAAGCTAAAACTCATTAGCTGTTTGAAAGCCAAGAAGTGTTTAGAAAAGGGATGTTACGCTATTTTAGCACATGTTAATAAAGTCGAAAAGGAAGAGAAGTGCATCAATGACGTGCCTGTGGCAAGAGATTTTTCCGAAGTTTTTCCGGAAGAATTGCCGGGATTACCTCCATTTAGATCGGTAGAATTTCAAATAGATTTAGTACCAGGAGCTGCACCAGTGGCTCGTGCTCCATATAGACTTGCACCGTCCGAGTTAAAAGAACTTCAAAGTCAGTTAAAAGAATTACTGGACCGTGGACTCATACGACCGAGTACTTCACCGTGGGGAGCTCCAATTTTGTTTGTCAAGAAGAAAGACGGATCTTTCCGAATGTGTATAGATTATCGTGAATTAAATAAGTTAACTATCAAGAATCGGTATCCACTACCGAGAATTGATGACTTATTTGATCAATTGCAAGGATCATGTGTTTATTCGAAAATCGACTTAAGATCGGGCTATCATCAACTACGCGTCAAAGAAGAGGATATTCCGAAAACTGCTTTTCGGACACGTTATGGTCATTATGAATTTTTGGTTATGCCGTTTGGATTGACGAATGCGCCAGCTGTATTCATGGACCTCATGAATCGAGTTTGTAGTCCGTATTTAGATAAGTTTGTTATCGTTTTCATTGATGATATTCTTATTTATTCCAAGAGTGAGCAAGAGCATGAAGAGCATTTAAGGTTGATACTGGAGTTGTTGAGAAAAGAACAACTGTATGCTAAATTTTCTAAGTGTGCTTTCTGGTTGAAAGAAGTGCAATTTCTTGGTCACGTTGTTAATAGCGAAGGAATTCAGGTTGATCCAGCAAAAACTGAAGCTATTGAAAAATGGGAGACTCCTAAGACACCAACGCAGATACGCCAATTTTTGGGTTTAGCCGGTTATTATAGAAGGTTTATTCAAGATTTTTCTCGAATAGCTAAGCCGTTGACAGCATTAACGCAAAAAGGGAAGAAATACGAATGGACCTCGGAGCAGGAGAACGCATTTCAATTATTGAAGAAGAAGTTAACTACGGCGCCTATTTTATCGTTACCAGAAGGGAACGATGATTTTGAAATATATTGTGACGCTTCGCGACAAGGTTTTGGTTGTGTTCTTATGCAACGGAAGAAAGTTATTGCATTCGCATCCCGACAATTGAAGATTCACGAGCGAAATTATACGACGCATGATCTAGAATTGGGAGCAGTCGTGTTTGCATTGAAGATGTGGAGACACTACTTGTATGGGGTTAAATTCACTGTGTTTACTGATCATAAAAGCCTTCAACATATTTTCGATCAAAAACAGCTGAACATGAGGCAACGTAGGTGGGTCGAGCTGATAAACGACTATGATTGTGAAATTCGTTATCATCCCGGGAAGGCAAACGTGGTGGCCGATGCTCTAAGCAGAAAGGAACGAGAACCAATTCGAGTACGAGCGATGAACATAAAAATTCGCATGAATCTCAACTCACAAATCAAAGAAGTTCAACGAGAAGCACTTACTAAAGAAAATATAGGAAATGAAATAATGAAGAAGTATGAGAAGCAACTCGTTATGCGGGAAGATGGAATTCGATATTTTGCAAATCGTATTTGGGTACCGAAGTTGGGTGGATTAAGGAAGTTGATATTGAATGAGGCACATAAGACAAGATACTCGATACATCCTGGAGTTGGAAAGATGTATCAAGATCTTAAGACACGTTATTGGTGGCCTAACTTAAAGACCGACGTTGCAACATATGTTGGAGAATGTTTAACTTGTTCTAAGGTCAAAGCAGAACACCAGAAGCCGTCAGGGTTACTTCAACAACCAGAAATTCCAGAATGGAAATGGGACGGTATTACCATGGATTTCATCACGAAGTTACCAAAGACTGCCTGGGGATACGACACCATTTGGGTGATTGTTGATCGTCTCACCAAGTCTGCACATTTCTTACCTATAAAGGAAACGGATAGAATGGAGAAACTATTACGATTGTATATAAAGGAAGTTGTTTCAAGGCATGGAATACCTATTTCCATTATATCCGATCGTGATAGTAGATTTACCTCAAAATTCTGGCAATCACTACAGGAGGCACTAGGAACTCGGTTGGATATGAGTACCGCATATCATCCACAAACCGATGGACAGAGTGAAAGAACGATTCAGACTCTCGAAGACATGCTCAGGGCATGTGTGATCGATTTTGGAAACGGATGGGATAAATATCTACCGTTAGCAGAATTCTCGTATAATAATAGTTATCATGCGAGCATTGGAGCTGCGCCATTCGAAGCATTGTACGGAAGGAAGTGTAGATCTCCTATCTGTTGGAATGAAGTAGGAGATCGACATTTAACTGGTCCCGAGATCATACACGAAACGACCGAGAAGATAGTACAAATCAAGGAGAGATTGAAAACAGCCCGTAGTCGCCAAAAGAGCTACGCCGATGTCCGAAGGAAACCATTAGAGTTTCAGGTCGGGGACATGGTTATGCTAAAGGTGTCACCTTGGAAAGGTGTGATACGTTTTGGAAAAAGGGGTAAACTGAACCCAAGGTACGTAGGCCCGTTTAAGATCATCGAACGCATTGGACCGGTAGCTTATCGACTCGAGTTACCGCAACAACTCGCCGGAGTACATAATACCTTTCACGTCTCGAACCTTAAGAAGTGTCTTGCAAAGGAAGATCTCACCATTCCTCTTGAAGAAATCCATGTCGATGAGAAACTACAATTCATCGAAGAACCAATCGAAATCATGGACCGTGAAGTTAAACAGCTCAAGCAGAGCAACATACCGATCGTTAAGGTTCGTTGGAATGCTCGAAGAGGTCCTGAGTTTACTTGGGAACGAGAGGATCAGATGAAGCAAAAGTATCCACACCTGTTTCTCGATGACGCAAAATAGGTACAATTTTAAAATTTCGGGACGAAATTTATTTAACGGGGAGGTAATGTAACGACCCGCACTTTTTCGATCATTCTATACTTATAAGATTAATATTTACATAAATTAAACCTTGCCAACATGATAAGCAATCCAAGTTGTCGAGACTTATATTTCCGAAAAGAGTTTTACACAACGTTTGACCGTCTAGTTTGACCGATGATATCACGAACTATACAATATATGATAATTATACGTTTGTGTATATATATGTATATATACATATTTAACATGATTAAAGAATGTTTTAATATCTCATTTTGTATTAATAACAACAAGTTATATGTGTATTTTGAAACTACTAACTTAAGTTTTCAAAACGATAACAATACGTAACGTTATTTGACTTAAATACTTAAGACTATAATGTTTATACATATATTGTATAAGTAATGTATTTAATCACTTTTAAGAACTTAAATACATAAAATCATATAAGTGTATTCACAAAAGATAGCTATATTTGAATCCTCATTCCATTTTTCACAAAATTTCTATACGTATACCTAGAGTATTTGTACTCGTATCATACCAAGCTTCTATACGTATTTACTAATAGTAAATACACATCAAAATCACCACCTAACCAGCCATTATTCATGCCCTTAGAGCTAGGTAATTACTTTTGAATCATTGCAAGACTAATTACAAAAATACAAACTAGAATTTTGTCATGTTATCCTTAAAGATCACATTTTTAGGAGTATATATGTATCATCATTTTTGATTCATTTTTACTTCAATCTCTTAACTAAAAACACACACTCTTTCTTACTCTTTAAACTCCATAACAATCCAGCAAAGTTCCATAAAGATCTAGCTTCAAAAACCATACTAAAACACCATAAGAAAACCATACAAAAACACTTCAAGAAAACCTTCCAAGAACACCAACTTACTTCCAATCTTTCATCCACTTCCATCACCCTTTTGATTCTAGCTTCTTACTCCTCTTTTACAGCAATCTTATCCAAGGAACTTGAGGTAGAATCTATGTTCATAACCTTATTCAATTCATATATATATAGCTATCTTATTTTGTGGTACAAAAGTTTAACAACAAGAACATAGTTTGAATGTTTTCAAACTTGTTTGCAAACTAAATAGATCCTTCTAACTTAACTTTTAAAATACTTCAAGACATGTAACATAACTTATGTATATGCTAATTTAACAAGGTAAAACTTGGTTTTTCAAAGTATAAGTATTTTTAGAAAAATGGTCATTAAATGATTTTGTTGTAACAAAAATGTTTAACTTCATATGTTTCACTAATGTTTCACTTATGCCGTATGATTTTGAATACAAACCAAGGTATTTACAGTTCATAGTCTTAAAGAAGAACTCGATCCAAGAAGATGGCAATTTGAATCAACGAAAACGGATTTGTAACGAAGAAACTATGACCGAAACAAAATTGGTTATCCTAGATCATTTCAACTACGGGATCAATTGGAAAAAATGATATAAATCACATATTTCTAAGATAACATGATATTTTATATATATGTACTTATAATTCAATTTCATATGGTTCAGGATCACCCGTAAACAATACGAGAAGATTAATCATAAGATCCCGTGTTTGTACGCAACACGTCATTTGACAACACCGGTACTTTATGTACGCAACACGTCATTTGACAACACCGGTACCATGGGTCAAGATTAATCTCGACCAATACATATACGATGGGGTTTTATTTATTTCGTTGGGGGTTTTATTTATTGCGGGTATATTAAACATCTAAAAAAATGAACCATTAAAAATTGAATTGCTAACCTCGGACAGCTAACTTCGGACTAAGGAAATATTCAAAGTATTAAAAGTATAACAAGTATATATATATATAACGTTTGTTTTAAAATGAAAACATATTGATATATTATATATGGATAGGTTCGTGATATCAACCGGAAGACCGAGTCAAATTATATATATCATCAAGACAAGAGTGAGTATATAGTCCCACTTTTAAACTCTAAATATTTCGGGATGAGAATACATGTATTTTATGTTTTACATTATGGACACAAGTAACTGAAAAATATATTCTACGTTGAGTTGTACCACTGGCATACTTCCCTGTAGCTTGGTAACTAATATTTACAGCGGTAATGTAAACGCGAATCCTGTTGATAGATCTATCGGGCCTGACAACCCCAACCGGACTGGACGACCAGTATTCAACGGTTGCACAGTACTTCGTTTCGTGACTACACTTGGTACAGTGTAGTAAGATTTCATAATAAAGGGAATATGCGACGTGATTAAATGTTAAGTATGGTTACCAAGTGCTCAACCACTTAGAATATTTTTATTGAAATGTTTATATACGAAATCTTGTGGTCTATATATATATATTGCTGCGCACTAAACCTATATCTCACCAACTTTATGTTGACGTTTTTAAACATGTTTATTCTCAGGTGATAATTAAAGCTTCCGCTGCATTATGTTGAATCTAAGCAGGATCATGCGTACTCATATTTGTGTCAAAAATAAAACTGCATATCCGAGGACGTGTGTTGTAAAATATGCTAGAAATCGTGTTGTTATTATCATTTGTAAAGTTTGTAAGTCGAAGATTATCGTTAAACGATAATCATCTTTTTATTGTCTAAAGCTTGTAACAAAAATAATGGTTTGGTTTGTAATGTATAATATATGCAGTTTTCCTTTTTAAAAAATGTCGCATATAGAGGTCAATACCTCGCAATGAAATCATACGTTATCTAACACGTTCTTATGGTTAAGGACGGGTTATGACATATTCTCATCCCAAAAATATTAGATTTTAAAAGTGGGACTATAACTCACTTTCACAGATTTTTACTTCGTCGGGAAGTAAGACTTGGCCACTGGTTGATTCACGAACCTATAACAATATATACATATATATCAAAGTATGTTCAAAATATATTTACAACACTTTTAATATATTTTGATGTTTTAAGTTTATTAAGTCAGCTGTCCTCGTTAGTAACCTACAACTAGTTGTCCACAGTTAGATGTACAAAAATAAATCGATAAATATTATCTTGAATCAATCCACGACCCAGTGTATACGTATCTCAGTATTGATCACAACTCAAACTATATATATTTTGGAATCAACCTCAACCCTGTATAGCTAACTCCAACATTCACATATAGAGTGTCTATGGTTGTTCCGAAATATATATAGATGTGTCGACATGATAGGTCGAAACATTGTATACGTGTCTATGGTATCTCAAGATTACATAATATACAATACAAGTTGATTAAGTTATGGTTGGAATAGATTTGTTACCAATTTTCACGTAGCTAAAATGAGAAAAATTATCCAATCTTGTTTTACCCATAACTTCTTCATTTTAAATCCGTTTTGAGTGAATCAAATTGCTATGGTTTCATATTGAACTCTATTTTATGAATCTAAACAGAAAAAGTATAGTTTTATAGTCGGAAAAATAAGTTACAAGTCGTTTTTGTAAAGGTAGTCATTTCAGTCGAAAGAACGACGTCTAGATGACCATTTTAGAAAACATACTTCCACTTTGAGTTTAACCATAATTTTTGGATATAGTTTCATGTTCATAATAAAAATAATTTTCTCAGAATAAAAACTTTTAAATCAAAGTTTATCATAGTTTTTAATTAACTAACCCAAAACAGCCCGCGGTGTTACTACGACGGCGTAAATCCGGTTTTACGGTGTTTTTCGTGTTTCCAGGTTTTAAATCATTAAGTTAGCATATCATATAGATATAGAACATGTGTTTAGTTGATTTTAAAAGTCAAGTTAGAAGGATTAACTTTTGTTTGTGAACAAGTTTAGAATTAACTAAACTATGTTCTAGTGATTACAAGTTTAAACCTTCGAATAAGATAGCTTTATATGTATGAATCGAATGATGTTATGAACATCATTACTACCTTAAGTTCCTTGGATAAACCTACTGGAAAATAGAAAAATGGATCTAGCTTCAACGGATCTTTGGATGGCTCGAAGTTATTGAAGCAGAATCATGACACGAAAACAAGTTCAAGTAAGATCATCACTTGAAATAAGATTGTTATAGTTGTAGAAATTGAACCAAAGTTTGAATATGATTATTACCTTGTATTAGAATGATAAACTACTGTAAGAAACAAAGATTTCTTGAGGTTGGATGATTACCTTACAAGATTGGAAGTGAGCTAGCAAACTTGAAAGTATTCTTGATTTTATGTAACTAGAACTTGCAAAATATATGAAGAACACTTAGAACTTGAAGATAGAACTTGAGAGAGATCAATTAGATGAAGAAAATTGAAGAATGAAAGTGTTTGTAGGTGTTTTTGGTCGTTGGTGTATGGATTAGATATAAAGGATATGTAATTTTGTTTTCATGTAAATAAGTCATGAATGATTACTCATATTTTTGTAATTTTATGAGATATTTCATGCTAGTTGCCAAATGATGGTTCCCACATGTGTTAGGTGACTCACATGGGCTGCTAAGAGCTGATCATTGGAGTGTGTATACCAATAGTACATACATCTAAAAGCTGTGTATTGTACGAGTACGAATACGGGTGCATACGAGTAGAATTGTTGATGAAACTGAACGAGGATGTAATTGTAAGCATTTTTGTTAAGTAGAAGTATTTTGATAAGTGTCTTGAAGTCTTTCAAAAGTGTATGAATACATATTAAAACTCTACATGTATATACATTTTAACTGAGTCGTTAAGTCATCGTTAGTCGTTACATGTAAATGTTGTTTTGAAACCTTTAGGTTAACGATCTTGTTGAATGTTGTTAACCCATTGTTTATTATAACAAATGAGATGTTAAATTATTATATTATCATGATATTATGATATATAATATATCTTAGTATGATGTATATACAGTTAAATGTCGTTACAACGATAATCGTTACATATATGTCTCGTTTCGAAATCATTAAGTTAGTAGTCTTATTTTTACATATGTATTTCATTGTTAATACACTTAATAATATATTTACTTATCATTTAACATAATTAACCAAGTGTATCAATATCTTAATATGATTCATATGTACCTAGTAAGACGTTGTTATAACGATAATCGTTATATATATCGTTTTCGAGTTTCTTAAATTAATAGTCTCATTTTTATGTATATAACTCATTGTTAAAATACCTAATGAGATACATACTTATAATAAAAACATGTTAACTATATATATAACCATATATATGTCATCGTATAGTTTTTACAAGTTTTAACGTTCGTGAATCACCGGTCAACTTGGGTGGTCAATTGTCTATATGAAACATATTTCAATTAATCAAGTCTTAACAAGTTTGATTGCTTAACATGTTAGAAACATTTAATTATGTAAATATCAATCTAAATTAATATATATAAACATGGAAAAGTTCGGGTCACTACAACCTCCATTTAGGAACACATATCTATTTTTAGATTTAGCTTTATGTGGATCAAATAAATAACCTGCATCTGCATAACCAATCAAATCTTGTTTTGATTCGTTAGAATAAAATAATCCTAAATCAGTAGTTCCTCGAAGGTATCGAAATATGTATTTGATCCCATTCCAGTGTCTTTTGGTAGAAGTTGAGCTGAACCTTGCCAACAAATTAACTGCAAAAGAAATGTCAAGTCTTGTACAATATGTAAGATACATAAGAGCTCCAATTGCACTAAGATATGGTACTTCTGGTCCCAGAATATCTTCATGATCTTCACGGGGACGAAATAGATCAGTGTCAACATTAAGTGATCTAACAATCATAGGAGTACTTAATTGTTTTGCCTTATCCATATTGAAACGTTTTAAAATCTTTTTTGTATATGTTGTTTGATGTACAAGTAAACCATTAGGCATATGCTCAATCTGCAAACCAAGACAATACTTGGTTTTTCCGAGATCTTTCATTTCAAATTCTTTCTTTAGAAGTTGAATGGCTTAATGTATCTCTTTATTTGTACCTATGATGTTAAGATCATCGACATAAACGGCTATGATCCATATCCGGATGTTGTTTTCTTAATGAATACACATGGACAAATAAGATTATTTGTATACCTTTTGCTTATCAAGTAATCACTTAATCGTTTATACCACATGCGACCCGATTGTTTTAACCCATATAAAGACCTTTGTAACTTGATTGGGTACATTTCTTTAGATTTTGCATTGGATGCTTCTGATACCTTAAATCCTTTAGGTATCTTCATATATATATATCACTATCAAGTGATTCATTTAAATAAGTAGTAATAACATTCATGAGATGCATTTCTAATTTTTTCTAGAAACTGTTAGACTGATTAAGTATCTAAAAGTAATTGCATCCATAACAGGAGAATAAGTTTTCCTCATAATCCATTCATAGTCTTTGAGAGAAATCTTGAGTTACAAGTCTAGCTTTACCTTGTAACTTCATTTTTTTTCTCATTTCTTTTTCGGATAAAAATTCATTTTATATCTCATACGTTTCACATATTTAAAAGTGATAACGATTGATCCGAAAACTTTTCTTTTATTGAGCGATTCTAATTCAGCTCGTATTGCTCCTTTCCATTGAGTCCAATCATGTCTATTTTGACATGCAATGACAGATTTTGGTTCCAGATCATCATCTTTATTCATGATGTCATTGTAAGATTATATGAAAAATCAATATTTGTCATTTTGTTTCGGTTCCATAATATTGCATAATTTATTGCAATTTATGTATTTACATCGTCAATATCTTCTGCAGAAGGAATATTGATTTGTGGTTCTTCTTGAACACGTTCTTTTACCTCATTATCAGCTAATTTTCTTTTTCGAGAATTTTTTATCTTTTGAACCAATTGGTCTCCCACGTTTTTGGCGTGGCAAAGACTCAAGAGTGACATTATTGCCAGCTTTTGGAATTTTAATTCGAGCTGGAGCATTTGCTGCTGGTATATATGATTTAGTCACTCTTTTTATATCTGTAAATGCATCAGGCAATTTATTCGCAAGTTCTTGCATATGCATTATTTTTTGAACTTCGATCTCGCATTCTTTTGTACGAGGATCAAGATACATTAATTGAGGTTCACACCATGAAAGATCATTTTCTTTATTTTTTATTTCTCCCCCCAATCTAGGAAACAATATTTTATTAAAATTACAATCAGCAAAACGTGCTGTATAAACATCACCTGTCATGGGTTCAACATATCTTATGATTGAAGATGTTTCATATCCAACATATATTCCCATCCTTCTTTGAGGACCCATTTTAGTGCGTTGTGATGGTGCGATAGGAACATAAACCGCACAACCAAATGTTCTAAGATGAAAAATATTTGGCTCTCGACCAAAATTAAGTTGGTAATGGAGAATACTTATGACTTGCACTTGGTTTAATGCGAATTAATATCGCATCATGTAAATTTACATGTCCCCATATAAATATTGAGAGTTTTGTACTCATTACCAATTGTCTAGTTATTAGCTGCAAGCGTTTATCTATTGATTCAGCTAAACCAATTTTGTGTATGCACATGAGCAACTGGATGTTCAACAACAATCAATGTAGACATATAATAATCATTAAATGTTTGAGATGTTAACTCACCAGCATTATCAAGTCTCATCCTTTTAATGGTGTAATCAGAATAATGTGTTCTCAATTTAATAATTTGTGCAAGAAACTTTGCAAATGCCATATTATGGCTTGATAACACACAAACATGAGACCATCCGCTAGATGCGTCTATTAGAACCATGGAATATCAAAATGGTCCACATGATGGATGAATTGGTCCATATATATAACCTTGAATTCTTTCAAGAAACATTGGTGATTCTTTCTCAATATTATTTTCATTAATCACCATATGTGCTTTTCATTAATCACCATATGTGATTTTTCATTAATCACCATATGCGCTTTTCATCATTGGTGAGGAGGTTAAATCTATCCATGAATACCTTTATGCTCTGTTGGTCCCTCAATTATACTCAAAATCGCTAACAGCGTCTCTTGGTTTCTAATTTGGCCTTTCGAATCCTTTGTTTTTTTTTTAATTTGGCAATCTGCATCCCTCCGTCAAATTTTTGTTAAGTAAGTCCGTTAAGTCTTTACATATGCAATGCATGTGAGGGTAAAATCATCTTTTTACCCATTCTTCATGAATTTAAAGCTTACTCAACTCGTTCCTCCCAAAAATTACAAACTCTATTTAAAAAAAAAAAAAAAAAAAAAAAAAAAAAAACCAAGAGTGTACATTCTATCTTTTTTCATTCTTTTCCTTTTCCAGTTTTCCAACTCTTTTCTTTCATGTATTACGTAGTATTATTTATGTTCGTCTTTTTTACTCTTCTCCATCTTCTTCATGTACATTGCATTTAAAATGTTGAACCATTTTGAATTCAAGTTACAAATCGAGTACAAATCCAATGTAAAATGGAATAAAGAGTAAATCAACTTACGTAATCAAGTTACAGATCCAAAAAAGCCAAATCCATTTTCAGATCCGTAATCAAGAATTACAATTTTCAAATCAAGAACGATTTTCAGATCAAGAAAATCAATCGATTAAGGTGTTCTTCGTGCAAAATCCAGTTTCCGGTTGCAAAGTGGCGGTTTACGGTGGTTTCACCGCGGAGGTACTTCAAAACTTAAAATTAGAACCCCAAAATTTGCAGAAAGTTGCTCTTGAATAATCTAAACACAACTGCGATATTACTTTTCAACTAACACAATCAAATTTTCAAACTAATTCGATTTTCGTAATGATATTTTGGGTGTGATTCGGTAAATGGAATGAAACGATTTGGGGTTTGAAAAATGGGTTTTGAATTGGGTAGTCAAGATTTGTGAACGGGAAGTTGTTGATGTAATCCAATCATATTAGTGTCCCTATTTTGAATCTGTTCTCAACATGATGTTTAATGTATGTATTGATTAAGTTGAAATTTATTACAGTATATATTAAGAGTTGGACCCACGATTGGAGCTGGTGGCCTGGTGCATATATACTTGTTGGAACATTTGCTAAATACCAAACAGGTCCTGCTATTACAATATCATTTCTTATTGCTGATCTCGCTTGTTGGAACATTCACTTGGTGGAGCTGATGAGGGAGGTCCCTCGTTTTTAGTGAAGAAAAGAGTAAAAAGACGAATATACCCTCACATGCAAGGCACATGTCATGACTTAACGGACTTATTTAACTTAATTTAGACGGAGGGATGCGGATGACCAAATTAAGAAAAACAAAGGATTCGAAAGGCCAAATTAGAAACTAAGGGACGCTGTTAGCGATTTTGGGTATAATAGAGGGACCAACGGAGCAAAAAAGTCATCCATGAAACATCAAAAAACCTCTTATTGCCAAGAGATTCATAATACACGGCTTCGAGCAGCTTGCAAAGCAGGTTGTCACCTTCAAATTAGTTTGCTCGTGTAAAGTGAGTCGAAAACTCAAACCAAATAATAACAAGTTAACAACCCATATCTCAACATTGGGCCTAAAGATGCTTAACCATCACATGGTATAATATAAGCGGCCCTCGATGAATATAGTTGTATGAGGTGTTTTTTTCTCTCAACTCTCTCCATCCTCGACCTTTTTAATTACTCGTATATAACTTTTTTAATTACTCATATATATAACTTACATAAAACACGACCTTATATAAACAAAATTTCTTCTCTATTTTTTTTAACGACGATATCAACATCGAATGTTCTCATTTGTTACTCACACACGCGTTAGGAGAAAACTCAATTTGTGACGACGTTGGCAGTACCATCGAAGTTTGAAAACTCCCTGTTTAGAGCGAGAATCGAGCCTGAGTTGGCAGTACCCCAAGTTGGATCTCACACCATACCACTCAAGTCAAGCTTCAGTGATCATTTCTTCTATATTTTGGTCACTTGAAGTTCATTTCTTCTATATTTTGGACACTTGAAGTCTGTGCCTTTAAATCAATCGTCTACACCAACACTATGCGAGGCTTGTAATTTGGTAACGAATGCAAATGTAAAAAACACGTCTATCCTTTGTCGTTTAAAACATTTGAACACACAGCATAATGATAACCAGTATTAGAAAAATAAACCTGAAAAATAAAACTAATCCGATTCCTCCACGTTAGTTGTAAAGAAAATAAAACTCGATATATTTCATAAATTTCTAATATACGAGTTGTCGTTAACGTACATAAATGAGTAATACATGACGATTATATTTTATGCACTTTAATAACACATGTCGTTCGATTTTTATTTTTTATATTTTGTTATAACTACACATCTCTTTGATCTCTTTATTGTTACAACCATTTAATTATTACCTTTTTCCATAAATTAAAATGAGCTATTAACCAAAACTTACATTTTTCGAACTAACTATAACAATACGCCCTAAAAAAACGAAATTGTCAAAATGTCATCTCACGTAGCAAGCCAACCTTGCGACTCATGATATCTCGGTCATGACTGACAAATTGCAAATCGGGACCTAAAATTTAGGCTCATGACCAAGAACTCATGGTCACAACGACCTTGCGACTGATTGAGCAAAATTCAATCATATACACGTTGCAAGGTTCGCAAGATGTGAGTCGCATGTGTCGCGAGCGAACCCTGATAAAATGTTATCTTGAAAAATCTTGAAATCGTCATAAAACCTTCTCCTAAACTTATGATCTTTTCCTGAAAATCTGACTACCAATCGCAAGATCACAAGTTCATAACCAGACTGAAAATTTTACTCTGTGTTACGCATAAAGTTGTTTCAACTACCAAATGAGTAACATTAAAAAGGATTTTAATAACTCCACCTACCAAACCGTCTAACTACCAACACTCTTGCATTAAAAGGGATTTTAATCTTTATTATCTTTCTTCATCAACATCCTTCTTCATAACTTTCCTCATCATGTATCCTTCTTCTTCACTAATAAACTAATACCCACATTCAAGAATATGGATATCAATACCGCTTTACTCATGGAAGGAATATTTCCTTTAGCACAAAAATGTGGTGCAAAAATTTCAGGCGTTAAGAATGAGAACACTATTTGAACAAGATGATTATGTTCTATCCTGACCGTGTGACAAAACTTTATTTTTCTTTTCAATTCACATCTGATACACCATTGGTTTAATGACTCTGACAAGTGGGTTAGGTGTTGGTTGGATGGGCGACAGAGTTTATTATGGATCAATTTAGCTTTTTGCTAATGGTTCAAAGAAGTGAAATGTGATTTTATTCGAGTGATGTGACTATAAGATATGTTAATTGACGATTTATGGGTGTAGAAATAGATGAGTTGATAGAGGATATACGTGATGCACTAAATTATGTAAGCTAAGAAAGTTTAACTACACTTCTTTAAAGAAAACTTATCGACACATCAATGTGTTGGTTTATTTTTGATTGAAAAATGATATGATTATTTGTCCTACATTGGTGGATGGAAGAAAAGAGAAGTAATCTCTTTGAATATAAAATGAAGTTGTCCCACATCGGTGGGTGGAAGAAAGTGTGGGTGACTCCCTTGGTTATAAAAGGAGGTCATGAGCATACTTCCAACTTGCACCAATTAATACACTTTAAGTATTGGATTATTTATTTCTTTTTTACCCTTGTTTGAGAGTTGTATTAGTTTAATACTTTTGAGAGTGTAGTTGGCTTAAGAGAGTTGTCTATGTCATTGTAACAATTTGTGATATAATGTATTTCTCTTTTTGGAGCCCGTGATTTTTCTCCTGTTTTGGAGTTTTCACGTTAAATTCTTGTGTTGTGGATTGTTCTTATTTCTTTACTATTATTTCTTTACTATTATTGTTGGGCTGAGTGGTGGGAATTAGTGAGGCCGTAATTTCCCAACAACTGGTATCAGAGCGTCAAGTTTGACGGGGGGTCTCGGTTATAGAAGTCGGAGTATGCTCTGTGGTTGCCATTGGAGTGGATCGTCCATATCAGAAACGAGTTCTATTGATCGTATAGGGTATCTGGTTTAAGTGGTGTCAAGAATTTGTAGTTGGCCGGGTGTTGGATTTTCCAATTTAACGGATCCTGTGCGCCACTCCACTACATCTGTCAGCCAGTCAAAATGTGGGCAAAATCAGAGAAAGTGTTGTTTATAGGATACGGATACGATGTCGAAGTTCAGTGCAGTGAGGTTTGATGTAGAGAAATTTGATGGGAGGATCAATTTTGGCTTGTGGCAAGTTCAAGTCAAGGATGTGTTAATTCAATCCGGTTTACACAAGGCATCGAAAGGTAAACCCACCTTTATTTTCGGCAGTGATTCCAGCTGTAAGTTCGATGAAGAAGAATGGGATGATATGGATTTTGAGGGCGGCAAGTGCGATTCGTTTGTGTCTTGCAAAGAATGTGCTTGCAAATGTGCACGGGTTATCAACGGCTAAGGATCTTTGGGATAAGTTGGAGCAGTTGTACCAGGGCAAGGGCATCTCAAACCGGTTGTGTCTTAAGGAACAGTTTCATACTTTGCGTATGAATGGGGGTTCAAATATTTCAGATTATGTGAGCATTCTGAATGGTATTGTTTCGGAACTGGAGGCTATCGAAGTTAAAGTGGATGATGAAGATAAAGCTTTGAGGTTGATATTATCTTGGTCATCGTCCTATGAGGACATGAAACCTATTTTGATGTATGGGAAGGAAACTTTAAAGTTTGAAGACGTTACTAGCAAGCTCCTATCCGAGGAGAAAAGACTGGAAGGTAACGGGGTCTCGTCATCAGAAAGTTCGGTACTGTTGTGTTCGGATAGGCGGAAGAAAAACTCCATAAAGAATATGGTATGTTGGAAGTGCGGGAAGACTGGACATGTAAGGGTTAATTGTCCAGGTGGAGCTAATTCGGCAAATGGATCCAAAGGCTCTAATGATGTCTCCATTGTTACGAAGAGTGACGAATTCCTCTGAAGTCACGTCATCCTCATGGTGTGTCCGCGCCACCATGGAAAGGGATGTTCGTTAGCGGTTCCACAATTGCACATGGGCACTGGTTTGGCATTGGTGCAGGTTGTGTGGTGAAAACTGATGTTGAAGCTGATGGAACTTCCGGGAAAGCCAAACGAGGAAGTTGCACCGTAAATGTTCAGCTGGTTATTTAACATGTGCCTAGGTGAAATTCTTAGAATGCGATATTCTAAGTGGTTATACTTTTACGGTGGATTATGATAATTCTGGTTAAGAATTATGATTGTATGTGAAGACAATGATTGTCTGGTTTTGACAATGTTCGATGAGGATGCAAAGTTTTGTCTCTTGGGAGATAATGTTAACGACATGGAGATGAGGATCTTGAAGTTGTCATCGAGGAAGCATCTGTGTCGGTTATCTTTGCAATGTGGAAGTATGGTTATCTTTTTCTATAAAAAAGGTGGATATTTGTTGGTTTATTTTTGCTTGAAAAATGATATGATTACTTGTCCCACATTGGTGGATGGAAAAAAAGAGGAGTAACCTCTTTGAATATAAAATGAAGTTGTCCCACAATTGGGGATGACAATGGCCACCCGATCCAATGGATATCCATCCAATCCAACCGATACATAATGGATATGGATGATATAAATGGATATGAATACGGATATGGATGAACCTAAATGGATACGGATATGGATATAGATGAAAAACTTTCATCCATGGATATATCCATATACACCCGAAATACATTTATTTTTAAATACATAAATATAGATACATGCAAACACATTTACTATAATAAATGGATTTACAGTTATATATATATATATATATATATATATATATATATATATATATATATATATATATATATATATATATGTATATATATGTATATATATATATACATATATATGTATATATATATATATATATATATATATATATATATATATATATATATTCTTGAAATTATACAATGAATTAACCATAAAATATTACAATAAAACACTACATATAATCAAATAAACATAAAAATTACACATTTAATATGTCATAATCTATGTTTAATAGTAAGTTTAACAAATTATGTTTAATCTTCGACAAATATTATATGTTCTTATGGATAGATTTTAGTTATGCCATATTGTATAAATTTTTGTTATATTACGTTTTATTTTAATCACATATTAGTAAATATTATAACATTTTTTGAATTTCCAATGGATATCCATTAACCCGCCTAATCCATTGGATATGGATATGGATGGATGACCTGAAATTAAACGGATATGGATATGAATATGGATGAATAAAATCTAAATGTATATGGATATGGATATGACCTCACCCGATCCATATCCGATTCATTGTCATCCCTACCCACAACGGTGGGTGGAATAAAGTGTGGGTGACTCCCTTGGTTATAAAAGGAGGTCATGGGCATACTTTCAACTTGCACCGATTAATACACTTTAAGTATTTGATTATTTCTTTCTTTCTTACCCTTGTTTGAGAGTTGTATTAGTTAAATACTTTGGAGAGTGTAGTTGGCTTAAGAGAGTTGTCTATGTCATTGTAACAATTTGTGATATAGTGTATTTCTCTCTTTGGAGGCCCATGATTTTCTCATGTTTTGGAGTTTATACGTTAAATTCTTGTGCTGTGGATTGTTCTTATTTATTTACTGTTATTGTTGGGCTGGGTGGTGAGAATTAGTGAGGCCGTAATTTCCCAACACGATGTTGTTATGGATTAACAACGAAATTCAGTTTGATATGGAATTCATTATAGCAAACATAATGCATGATGTTGAAGCGGATGGGACGTGCACATTCCCTTATAGGACGAGGCTTACAACGATATAGCATATGCGTGTTGCTAATGGCGAAAAACATCGGGTACGAAGAATACCATTGATACTGCTAATCAAAATGTCCGATTCGTGTGTTAAAATAAGAAAGTGTGCCCAAATCATGCTTTGTGAATCATGATTGGTTTTTTTAAATATAATATTATATTATGTGTTTTTATAATTCATGCTTAAATCGTGATTATGTTGTTTAGTTAGTATAAGATAATTCACAGATGTATCACCGTTATAACACAAATAAATGCAAATCGCAAGGTTGGCTTGCCACACATGCGACTCGCATCTTGCGAACCTTGCGACGTGCGTATGAGAGATCAGTCGCCAGTCGCAAGGTGCCAAGGTCGGTGTAACCGTGAGTCTTGGTCATGAGCCTAAATTTCATGTCGCGACTTGCAATTTGTCGGTCATGACCGAGGAATCACGATTCACAAAGTCACAAGGTCACAAGGTTGGCTTACGATTTGTAAGGGCATTTTGTAAATTTAGGTTTTTAGGACGTATCGTTATAGTTAGTTTTGAAAATGGACGTTTTGATTAATAACCCAATTAAAGTAACCAAAATGGTTTCTTCACGAGCCCATTTACTAGCCTAGCAACCCAAATGAAGCAAACCATGTGGTATTTCTTTCGGTTTATAGGCTTAAAATCAATCAGTGTGTGTGCTGTGCCACCTCTCTAATTACGCCATTGTCACTATCAATTCATCCAATCAAACCCTAAAATCAAAACTCAGCCTCCATTAATACCAATCCTCACAGCTAACATCCTCGAAGACCTCATCCATCGGTAGCAATTTCACTCAATTTATTATTATTCTTTACTTTATACTCTTCGTATTTGACCTTCTAATCCTTTGCTGTACGCATTCTCCAATCCATTATATATATACACGTTACGTATATTCAATTAACTCTTTGTTTATTCTTCATATATTTAGACTTTATTTTTTATTTTATTTTATATATAATTACGATATGGTTTTAAGCAGTTCATCTCAGTGCACGTACGGTTATCAATATATGTTTTAGTACAATTATTATCGTTTATCGTTTATCGAATTATACTTGTTAGATCACTTATTTGCATGTATGTATATATATGTTAGTATATACCTGCTGTTCATCTTCTTATGTGTGATTCAATTATTATATTCTGATCAATTTGATATGTTGATGTTAATAATCTGATGATCTATATCTGATATTCAAATTTGAATTTATATTACCTGATCATATTTTGTTGATGGATTTGGTTTTGAGATTGTTTATCTAATGGATTTGTGTAAACAGTTCACCATCGGACTTTATGCTTCCTGGAAAGAGACCAGTTGGAGGAGAGGTAGTAGTGGATGATTCTTTGATCAAGAGAACTAAGATTGACTGCTTGATCTCGTCAGCCGCTGCCGCTTCTAGTACAAGCACCGGAACATCTTTGACTGTTGCATCGATGGGAGGAGGAAACAACCGCAATGGTTCTACTAATGGTAAATTGCCAGCTGGTGCTGAATCGAACAAAACAGAAATTGACGAGGATCTTCATAGCCGACAACTTGCAGTTTATGGTCGAGAAACAATGAGGCGGCTATTTGCGTCTAACATTTTAATCTCTGGGATGCAGGGCCTCGGTGCTGAAATTGGTGAGCCTACTTAGCATTTTGTATTTGTAATTGTGTCTTGGTTTTAATAATTAATAACATACCGTTGTTTTACTTATATGCGTATTTATAACAAGTTTTATTATACGTTTTGCAGCAAAGAACCTTATTCTTGCTGGTGTAAAATCTGTGACTTTGCATGATCAGGGAGTTGTTGAGTTGTGGGATTTATCTAGCAATTTTATTTTCACGGAGGAAGATTTGGGAAAGAACAGAGCTCTTGCTTCGATCCAGAAACTGCAAGAATTGAATAATTCCGTGGTGGTTTCTGCTTTAACTACTGATATAACCACCAAGAAGCTGTCTGAATTTCAGGTGATTAGTTACCTCATCTTTAGTATCTAAATTTCCACTTGTTTTGTTATAATGTAGTGGCTGTTGTACTTAATTTTTCATTTTATGAAAAAAAAAAAAAAACACTCTAAGTAGCATCTCATTGGGTAACATAGACCTTTTTTTTTTTTAACCAAAAAGATGATTTTATTGATTGCCAAAAAGTACAATACAAGTGATGATTCTTAAACCATCACCTAACCAACATACAATCAGAAAACAATATGCCTCTAAACTAAAAACACTACACATGCATCTCATTGACAATTCTTCAGTTAGTTACTATTTAGGATGTCACTTTGTATTTAAATAAATGAACCAACTGTACTATTCTTGTACTATTCTTCTGAGTGTTCAAACTTTTGATTCTTCTAAAGATGCTAATCAGTGGTTACCTTCTAAGGCATGCTACTTTCGGTATATTATCATATTATTCTGGTCGGCACTTCTCCATCATCTCAAGTTGTATACGAAATATATTGTTTTCACAACAACCACAAATCCATTTTCAGTTGCACACATGGTTTTCTGATGTTTACATGTTGTATCCTCTCTTAGAGATATTTGATTTCTCTTGCTTCTATGTACTCTCGTCTATTGTACATTACTGAAAGTTGTATATAATGCTTGTTCATTTGTTAATGACGTCTTAAATGTGCAATTTTTGCTTCAGGCTGTAGTGTTCACAGATATCAGCCTCGAGAAAGCTATCGAGTTCGATAATTTCTGCCACAGACATGAACCTCCAATTGCTTTTATTAAATCTGAAGTCCGAGGCCTTTTCGGTAGTTTGTTTTGCGACTTCGGCCCAAAGTTCACTGTTTCTGATGTTGATGGAAATGATCCTTACACAGGCATTATTGCATCTATAAGCAATGAAAATCATCCACTTGTCACATGTGTTGATGATGAAAGGATTGAGTTTCAAGATGGTGATCTAGTTGTATTTTCTGAAGTTGAAGGTATGTCGGAACTCAATGATGGGAAACCAAGAAAAGTAATAAATGCAAAACCATATTCATTTAGCATAGAAGAAGATACCACAAATTATGGTCCATATATGAAGGGTGGGATTGTTACACAATTGAAACAACCAAAGGTGTTAAACTTTAAGACATTGCAAGAGGCACTTAAGGATCCTGGTGAATTTCTTCTTAGTGATTTCTCTAAATTTGACCGCCCTCCACTATTGCATTTGTTGTTTCAAGCATTGGATAAGCTTGTATCAGAATTGGGAAGATATCCTGTTGCTGGTAGTGAAGACGATGCTCGGAAATTTATCTCTGTTGTCACTCAGATGAATAATGAACTAAAAGATGGAAAGGTTGAAGAGATCGATGAAAAAATCTTACGAAGTTTCGCGTTTGGGGCACGGGCTGTGTTGAACCCAATGGCAGCGATGTTTGGGGGCATTGTTGGTCAAGAAGTAGTGAAAGCTTGCTCTGGAAAGTACCATCCACTATTTCAGGTCAGTTCTCTCTAAAGTTTGCTTAATGGAAGGGTTGGGTAATGAGTACTCTAAATGGGCCAATTTTGGTATGAGTAAAATCTTGACAGACCATGGTTGACCTTCATGACTCTTGCGTATTTTCAATTTTTTGAATTGTTCTTATTGATATATCAATATTGAATTATTAAAATATTATTTATTAAAAACAATGTATGTTGTAAGCATTAATAATGGACTTTGTGAGATTTTTATTCTGTTCAACCCATTTGACCTGCTCTCTATTCTTAGTTTATTTGGCTCGAAACATCCAAGTTAATATACAAAGCAATAAGTGAATGATATATAACCCTAAACAGAATTCAGTCAGTTTTTATATAGATGTATTCCTTTTCGGATGTCATAATAACTATTGAAAAGCACAACCAAATACCCACTTTATATGTTTATATTTATTGTAAGCTTTTAGTGTGTAGTCCATCTTAACATATTTTCTTGATTTTTTTTCTTGTGGGCAGTTTTTCTATTTTGACTCTCTCGAGTCCCTTCCTGTCGAGCCTTTGGATCCAAATGACCTGAAGCCTTTGAATACTCGTTATGATGCTCAGATCTCGGTCTTCGGGGCTAAACTTCAGAAACAGTTGGAGGAAGCTAAAGTTTTTGTTGTGGGATCTGGTGCGCTAGGCTGTGAATTTTTGAAAAATCTAGCATTGATGGGCGTTTCTTGTGGTAATGGGGGGAAGTTAACAGTTACCGATGATGATGTTATTGAGAAAAGCAATCTTACCAGGCAGTTTCTTTTTCGGAACTGGAACATCGGTCAAGCTAAGTCAACCGTGGCTGCAACTGTTGCTTCTTTGATAAACCCTAATTTTCATGTTGAAGCACTTCAAAATCGGGCCAGCCCAGATACTGAAAATGTGTTTGATGATACTTTTTGGGAGAATCTTAGCGTTGTTGTCAATGCTCTTGATAATGTGAATGCACGTCTTTATATTGATCAACGATGCTTGTATTTTCAAAAACCACTTTTGGAGTCGGGAACTTTAGGTGACAAGTGTAACACACAAATGGTGATTCCACACCTAACTGAGAACTATGGTGCCTCTAGGGACCCACCTGAGAGACAAGCTCCTATGTGTACGGTGCATTCATTTCCGCATAACATTGACCACTGTTTGACTTGGGCTCGGTCAGCGTTTGAAGGATTGCTTGAGAAGACTCCAGCTGAAGCTAATGCGTATCTCTCTAATCCAAGTGAGTATGCTTCTGGAATGGAAAAGGCTGGTGATGCACAGGCAAGGGATAATTTGGAACGAGTCCTTGAATGTCTTGAGAAGGAGCGTTGTGAAACGTTCACAGACTGCATAACGTGGGCCCGCCTGAAGTAAGTTTTTTTCTTCATATTAGTCATCATGTCTAATATTTTCTAGAGGTGGTAAAAATGGGTAGTACCTCAGGTTGGGTTTAAATTTAATCGTCAAAAAATACCCATGTTAACGTGGGTAAATTTTTTGTACAGTCCACAAATTAATGGTGAAGTAACATGATTCAGGAGATTTTGGTTGAGTACAGATTTTAGATTTACACTTCGGATGACTTTTAGCCTGTTTGACACACTCATACATTAGCTGTATCTTTTTTATTATTTTTTATTTTTTTTACCTTTTCAATTGAATACTTCGAACCAGAATCAAATTATAAAGTAAATTGGTCCACATATCTATGAACAGTTCCATGTTACATTGGGTAGTTTTGGTATGGGTTGAACTGTGAAGTTTTGTTGACATGTATCACTTTCAATTGAAGTTTGTAATTATCTATTTGTTAGTTATTCAAATGCGTTTTAAAAAGTTATAGCATTGCAACAATAATCTTGAATAATTTCATAAAAAAAGTCATGCAAGAGGTTTCATTCATTAAACTGCACTTTTAACTTTCAACCTTTTCTAATCAAAACAGTTTCCTTTTATTATATATATATATATATATATATTGGCAGGATCAATGGGGAAGTAACCAATCGGGGGGAAGCGGGGGGAAGCAAAATTTTTTTTTTTTTCCGTTTTTTTTTGAATTTTTTTTTTCCGGCATCAAGATCACACAAAAATATGAACATTTAGAAGAGACACTTCGTGATGAATGTTATTATTTAGGCGGGAAAACGATCGACAAAAATAACATTCAAGATAATATTGTTCGTGAAGAATATGAACTTTTTTTTTCTTCATGTTTTGTGAAGTAAAATTTAGTCCGATTTAGAGTTTAGGGTTTAGGGTTTAGGGTTTGGTGTTTTGGGTTTATGCTCTAAACCGTTCGTGTTAAAAACTCAATCTAAATCCTAAATCTAAACCCTAAATCTAAACCCTAAACCCTAAATTTCTAAACCCTAATATCTAAACCCTAATATCTAAACCCCAATAGCTAAAACCTCAACATAGGCTCGAAAAACACGATAATTGTTATATATTACTTCGTCGGGCGTTTTCCCACCAAAATAAAAACATTTATCACAAAGCGTCTCTACTAAATGTTCATATTTTCATCTCATCTATAATGTTCGTGAACAAAGTTTTTTCAAAAAACGAAAAAAAAAAAAAGTTTTTGCTTCCCTCCGCTTCCCCCCGATTGGTTACTTCCCTCTTGATCCTTCCACTATATATATATATATATATATATATATATATATATATATATATTAAATAGTTTCTACCTGTTTGACCCGTTAAAGATCAAGTATAACCCCAATTAACCCATTCATTAGTTAAAAAGGTTTAATTTGCTGCATATATCTTTTTCCTTCCACAGTTCCAATTTACAATCTTGTCATCATAATTTTCAAATGATCTTTATTTATTTTTCTATATATTATGTCAGGTTTGAAGACTACTTTGCTAACCGCGTTAAACAACTCACTTTCACTTTCCCCGAAGATGCTAATAACAGTAGTGGGATGCCTTTTTGGTCGGCCCCAAAACGTTTCCCTCGACCCCTACAGTTCTCTGTTGAAGACGAGAGTCACCTTCAATTCGTGATAGCAGCATCTATACTAAGGGCTGAAACTTATGGTATTTCAATTCCTGATTGGGTCAAGTCTCCAAACAAGTGTGCTGATGCTGTTGGCAAAGTCATTGTACCCGATTTTGAACCAAAGAAGGATGTAAAGATTGTAACGGATGAAAAAGCCACTAGTTTGTCCACTGCATCTATTGATGATTCAGCTGTTATAAATGATTTAGTCAAGAAATTAACATCGTGCCACCAGAAGCTGCCACAAGGTTTCAAGATGAACCCGATTCAGTTTGAGAAGGTGCGCCCTCTCTTCATCTCTTTACGTGTTTTTAATAATGCGTGTTTAGTTGTCTAAGTAGAAGAAATGGGTCAGTTGAGGTTACATTCTATTTTTAATGGGCATGTTAGTGGCGGTCTTTGCGGCGGTTTGGTGTCTAGCCCGGCCCGTTTTGCCTGAAACTGTCCAGTTAGCCGGCCAACACTAAAAATTCAGGCCAAAGTCGGGTCGAAGTCAGTAACGTTGGTCAAAAGTTGACTTTTTGTCTGGCCTTGTTCTAGTGTATACGAAATCCCAAGCCGATTTAAAATTAGCTGAGAAAAACACGGACTTACATAGTATTCCTTCATGATAGTTTAATAAATACACTATAATTATAGTTATAGTAAATAAAATAGTAAACACTATAAAAAACCTATATATCTGACAAACAACACCAAATCATCTTATTTGTAAATCGTTTCTTTTTAAAGTATTTATGTTTGAAATATTTATATTAATATATTTTTATTTTATCTAAAAGTAAACGTTGGTCAACGTCCGTCTGACACTGTCTCGAGCGACTCGACCTTTCAAGGTCATTAACAACCGTCTCCGTCTCGCGTCTTTTCCAACCTTGCTAATAGGTAAGATAAACGTATAGCCAAAAAAGGAAATGGGTCAAAATTTTTCCAAAATGTCTTATTAGTGCAATACAATCTACACGTCTCTGTCTCACGTCTTTTGCAACTTTGTTAATGGGTAAGATAAACGTATAGCCAAAAAGGAAATGGGTCAAAAGTTTTCCAAAATGTCTTATCAGTGCAATACAATCTATTAATAATCGATATATTTTGGTTAGGATGATGATACAAACTATCACATGGACCTGATAGCCGGGCTTGCTAATATGAGAGCTAGAAATTACAGCATCCCAGAAGTCGATAAGCTTAAAGCCAAGTTTATTGCTGGTAGAATCATCCCTGCTATAGCAACCGCCACAGCCATGGCCACCGGTTTTGTCTGTTTAGAGCTTTACAAGGTTTTAAGTGGGGGCCACAAAGTGGAAGACTACAGAAACACATTTGTCAACCTGGCACTTCCTCTATTCTCAATGGCTGAACCCGTTCCACCAAAAGTGATCAAACACCAGGACCTGAGCTGGACCGTTTGGGACCGTTGGATCCTGAGAGGTGACCCCACTTTGAGAGAGCTTCTTGAATGGCTTAAAAACAAAGGGCTGAATGCTTATAGCATTTCTTTTGGAAGCTGCTTGTTGTATAACAGTATGTTCCCTAGGCATAAAGATAGAATGGACAAAAAGATGGTACAACTTGCAACTGAAGTGGCTAAAGCTGATCTCCCGCCAAATCGACGACATTTTGATGTGGTGGTGGCTTGTGAGGATGAAGATGATAATGACGTTGATATTCCTCAGGTCTCGATATACTTCAGGTAAATGTTATTGGTCGTTTGATTAGTATCGAGAGGGCGTGATGTCTAGCTTCTAGTCATTGATCATGGTTTACTGTTGCTTTTAAAACAGTGTAATCTGATACAATTTATGGTGAATTATCTATCATCCTACTAAAACCCTTGGTGTCGTGTATAAGATTATGTTTAAAAAACTTGATTCAACATGGCGTTCACTTTGTGTTGAAATTTTCAAGTTTTGGTATGTTGTTGATTGTCAATGTTGCGGTCTTTTCACATAAGTAGATCAGTAGATCAGAACTCAGATCCAAATGATCTTTGCATGAAAAAACTTCCTTTTTCAACCAAAACTTAGAAACCGAAGAATGTATGGCTGTTCTATTTTTTTTTTTTTTTTTTTTTTTTTTTTTGAAAAGCAAGATAATTTTATTGATAAGGAAATGATACAACGAGGATTACAACATGAGAAACACTAATTTGAGCGAAACTCGAGGACCTATACTAGATATAAAGTAAGAAACTAACAAGATGTAGAATACCCTGATTTCGGAGCTGGCTGTTCTATACCCTGATTTCGGACCTATACTAGATATAAAGTAAGAAACTAACAAGATGTAGAATACCCTGATCTTTGCATGAAAAAACTAAGAATGGCTGTTCTATTAAATACAATTGAATTTCTAGCTGGATTTTAATACCATTATTATCTAAAGTAAACAGGTTGAATGTATTAACTGGTGTATCATTCTTTGTAGATAATATAATGAGGATAAACCATACCCATTAGTCCATTACACTAGTTCATTATTTCCAAATCTTCTCCATCATCAAACATTCAAACCTTATAATTCATTTTATCTGGCGATCATCAAAAACTCCAAGATATTTGAATCGTGCTTTGGGCTTGAAGTCAGAATCCAAAATATAGTTACACAAAGTTACTGGGCCTGCTGGGCCCCTGGTAACATATGCCATCCCATAGTTGACATTACCCGAATCTACATCGGAAATAATATAACTTATTCATATATAAGTTTGAAGATTAATATTATTATTAATATTATTATTATTATTTAATTTAACAAGCTCTGTGTCACAATGGGTACTTTTTGGTATGAGTTGAAATGTGTGAATCCGTTGAAGTCACTTTCAATTGAAGTTTCTAAGTATTTGTTTTATTAATGTTTCAAATGTGGATCAGATATCAGATGTGAATGATCCTAGCATTAAAAGTTCTGTACTAAAAAGAGGTTCCTTCCTTTTTTAGTTTCAAACTTAGAAACCAAAGAATTTGTCGTTGTTCTGTGTAATGCCAAAGGTAAAAAGCCAATAAATTTAATGGATTCCTTAAAATATGACTTCAATCCTTCCTTTAATTATGATACCGAGGATAAATCTCTTACAACATTATTAACTAAATTGTATCTTCCAGATGGATTTTAATACCATTATCTAAAGTGAACAGGTTGAATGCATCATCCAACTGTTTTTCCTTTCTTTGTATACTTCCAATAAGAATCATCATGATAAGAGTAGACAAGAAAGATCCATCGAGAGTTGTAACACTTCATTCATTCATATTCATATTCATATTATATATTGCTGATTAAAATGCATGCTTAAAGTTCAATGAGAACTAAAATTGCTTATAATATATACAGAGGCGGAGACACGGGGATGCATGTGGATGTTTTGCATCCCCCAACTCTTCAAATAAACTAATTATAGTGTGTTAAAAAATTGTATATTAGTTGTCAATATCCTCAAATAATAAACACAAACATCCCTTAATATGATTAACATATGTCATAGTTACGATGTATATATGAAAATTTTTATGACAATATTTAATTTTGTGAAATGCATCCTTATTCGTGAATCCTAGCTTCGCCTCTGAATATATATTGCATATACACAAGATGCTTGCCTTACATTCTTTCATGTTAATGTATACAAACATAGATACATAGATCCAATTAAATTAGAACTAAATATTAATACAGTAGTATTTACATTAATAAATAATGAATCTAAACAACATCGAATAATATATTAGAGATTGTTTTCACTTCCAAGCTGAAACTCTCACCAATGGAGTTCCTCTCCATTCAAGAACCATCTCATTCCCTTGCTGCCCTTCAACCCTTATCTTGTACAAACTTTGTCTCTCATCAACTAATTCTTTAGCTTCCATTACGCTTTCATCGCTCAACCTGCACTCCGTTAACCCTAAATTTTCATTGAATCCAGCTTCATCCTTAACATTCTGCCACTTTTGACACCAATACAAAGATGAAACATACGGTGACACGAAAAGGAACTCCATCGCTATTCTAGCTTCTGTTAAACGATCCGGGAAGTTTCTTTCCATTGACTCGTAAAGCGCATGGTAGTGCATTAAACATTCATCAAAAAACGAGCCATACCCATTACACCGGTCCATTTTTTCCAAATCTTCCCCATCGCCAAACGTTATAATTCCTTTTTTCGAATATAATAATCGCTTGGCGATCATCAAAAACTCCATAACTTGATTTCTATCACTAGTCCTCCTCATATGTGGCAGTCCAACCATACAATTGAAGGCCAAGAATTCACGTTCTTCTGATCCTTCAATTTCTCTAACCAAATCTCCTATCATGATCTCGTTTACTTCCAACTTTAATCCGGAACCATTTGCATAATCAAGAAGGTGGCTTTTTGTCACTTCAAAATTACAAATTTGCATGTTCGTTCTAACGGATGTCAACTTCAATTCTTTTCTAAACTTCCCAAATTCCCCCAACATTGCAGACCACTGAATCCCCTCACCCATGTCAAAATCTATAATGTGTACCTTCCTCGAATCCCTAATAATTTCTTCAATAATCGCTGAATTGGCTGCCAAATGAGCAAATCTTCCGTACGGGAAAATTTCATAGAAAGCTTTGAATGCTACATTGAAATTCTTCATTGATTCCTGTTTTATGTACTCAACTTGATTTCCAGAGTGAAACAAGTTAAACGAGATACGTTCAATTGTACTACCAATTGGACTAGCTTTCTCCTTTATGTATTCCACAATCACATTTACTAGTTCTCTTTGTCCCATCTCCATTGCTTCTCCATAAGCTTTTAGCATATGAAAAAGGCTCGTTTCGCCTTCAACTTCCATATCTTCTGGTGACATCACTATCGAGGCTTTTGTAGCATTTAAAAATGACGTATCGTATACACCCTCATTTTCAATGGAATAATCAGAGGAAATGTTGTATTTTTCTTCAATTTCAGCCCACCAACTCAATACATCTTCTATTGAGGTGGCTGAAAGGCCTGCAATGTCTCCCACATTTTCGGACATCATAACGGCATCATAGTTAGATAAAGGACTAAAATCACTAGGCAGATTCGAGTGGAAGTATGAGTCTGACGAGATTACGGTCGATCCTTCGGGGGTGGTGATACCATCACATGCATAAAATCCCATGTTTAGACCATATTGACTTACTTCTTGTTCAACAAGTGATTCAAACAATTCTTGCTGCATCATTTTATTTATAGTTTTTAGATATTTGCAAGAGTTGTTTTTATTTTTGTATGTTGGGTGGAACTCTTTAGCCTGTACCCTGTTATATATAGATGATGATGATATGAAAATGGAAAAATTAAAAGATAAATTACTCTCATTATCTTGGAAAAGAGTGGTCCTCTGACTTTAACCATAGTACTCATAATATTATAAATTGTGATCATATTTTATTATGCGGTTAAACCAATGGATCATCATCATATTTCTTGATATTTTAGAGTATGAAAAAGTCAAATTATATGAAATTTAAAACAGGAGTTATACCAATTACAACAACTGCACCTTCTATCTTATTTCAGTAAGGTTCCCAATTTAAAACATCTTCATTTCTTGGAAGTTCTTGAAGGTGGGTGAGCTGTCTATCTTAACTTTATATACATATTACATATTACATATATAATATAATAATAAATTGAATATTATCATCATCCATTCATGTAGATATGCTAACTAACTATTAATTTTGGTTAAAACTTCCTTATTTTTCTTTGAAATTTCAATTCTATGATTAATTATGTCTTGCTTTGTCCCTTACCAATCCTTGAGAGTTGAGACATTAACATTAGGAAAATATGCATACAAATACAATGGTGGATCAAATCAAATAGATAATAGATAATAGATATCATATAGTCTTTTTATAATTTTATTTGGCTAGAAGAAATCGTTATGTTACTGTTTGTCCATTAAGTGATAAAATACTGCAGCTGTACTTGACTTTTAATCTGCTACGGAGTAGTATATATATCAGAATACATCTATAAATAGTGCATGTCCTATTATAAAGCAAAATATCTTACTCGTATTTGTCATACATGAGGATTCTGTTTTTCATATAATTTTCTACAAGTATTGGGAGTCAATACTTACGTAACAACCAGGAAGATTAAGTTACTGTAACTGATCTGTTTGGTTTTGAACTCATATAGATTACAGAGTATTATCTGGTCGCAGTTACTAATGTAAGTATAATTTGCGTGTTTAAGATCCTTAGGCGTTTATGTAGAATCTGAACAAAAACTCAACTTATCATTTCGTCTCAAATAATCGTGAGAATGTTTTGGGTGTTTTATGCCATTAGAAATGGAAAAGACAAATGAAGTCAAAGTATTGTTGAATAGATCTATAAGTTCTTTAGCAGATGGTCTATTTTTAGCATTGAGACATAAAAGTCACGAACTAGAATCCAAAGAAAAATAGTATCTAAAGATACACATGAAACATATCGATCATCCGATAAGATCGAATTCTTTTCTGGATAAAAATTATTAAATTTCTCTATATAACATATAGTTTCAGCCTCAGAACAGTTCTTAATTGACAATCAGGACCAAATTCTTGAAAGTGAGCATGATCAATAAGGATGATTAGTTAAACTGATTCGGTGTACTTACTTTTATGAATAAGATATCACTAAACACCAAATATGAGTTGGATTGTAAACTCATATTTGGATCGTTAAATTTATGCAGTTAAACATTTGGATTGTTACATTTATTGATATTTTAGAGTTAGAAAAAGGCAAATCTATTGAATTTTAAAGCAAGAGTTGGACCAAATGAAACTACTGCATCTTCTGTTTTTGTCCAAGGTTTCCTAGAGAAAACATCTTCTTTTCTTGGAAGTAGCTGAGATGTATATTTAAGATACTATTCAATCAGAAATTCAGATTTACATTAGTTAAATATTAAATAATATTATTAATATTTATATACATATAATGGTGTCAGCATTTGATTGGATAACTAGGTAAGAGGTCCGCGCGATGCGGCGGATATTTGTAGCCGCTGTTGTAGCCTTTGTTTCGTTGGTTAAAAGGTGCGGTGTTCTACTCTTTTTTTTTTCGATTATGTCATATCTCACCTGCAAGATCAAAACTTGTTAATTAGAATTAGAATTTGTACTATTTATCCATAAAGTTTTGGTCTGAAAAGAACTTGTTACAACTCAATAAGAAACCAAGTATAGTCAAATCTATCTGTAACATATCTATATGCACTACAGTAGATTAAAACTTGTAAAATTTCCAAACTACACCAGATCATAGTACAATGCAGCAGATCTATCTACAAATAACTTGAGGACCATCAAACAACCAATAGTTGTACTTGTCTTAAACCAAAATCTGAATTAGAATTCACTGGTTATGATAAATTTTACAATTATACACAGGTTGATGTTCGACTATAAAACCAACCCCTTTTTTCCCCATATAGGACTTATAACAATTATACTTGAATTATGGTATATTAGAATAGTTTTTAAAAGGGACACCAACCAAAGATCTAGAGGTGTGGTTTTAGAATAGTCAAGACAAAAAAATATATAGAAAGGAATAAGAAAGTTTTTGAAATTACTACCCTACGCCTTATGAACAACTCCAAACAATATTTCAAAAATATATTTAACAGCACACTGTCCAATCGCAATTAGTATATAGGATAACATTTGCACACAACCTACCTACTCTTTCTTCAATATGTTGATTTTTTGAACATCAATGGATTCAATGACATGTGCATCCTCCCTTTGTTGCAACATCTGCAAATACATTAACTTAATATTGTTAAGGTTCAAATTCAAATAAAAATATGATTTTGAATTGCAAATATGTGGAGGGAAAATAGCAAAATTATAAAAAGAACATCCAAAATATAAAGAAGGGCTACTTCAAGTACCTGAAAAAATTTACACGTTCTCCCAATTTTGCAAAATTTGCAGAGGGGTAGATGTAGAAACAATAGTATCAATCTTGGAAATTCCATCAACCTGAGAGCCGACTTTCACGACGGTTATAATACCTCTCTTACCTTCATATATTAATTAATTAAATCACGATCAATCTATAATTATGTACTTAATTTTTAAAAATGGGGCATTATATGCATTACGTTATCACCTTTCTTGAAAATAAAACATCCACAACAATGAAAGCCATAAAATGCACTCTCTTGTGGCGGCGTTGAATCCCTACATGAAATAAAACAAACTTACCATTAAAAACTCAACAAAGGCAATGCAGGCTGAATGAATGTTATCTCCAAGCAGCCTTATGCGAGAAACCTTCATGGGAAAAATCAAAGATATATGACATAACAACAACAACAAAGATATATGACACATTTTCGCATAAATAGTAGTCAAGTTATTAAAGATGGCTAAAAACATTGGCTGCACAGCTTGTTACACAATATAGAAAGTTGTTGGTATAATAAGACATTCTTCTTTAACTTTTACACCTACATGACCTACATCAACAACAACTGAACATATGCATTTAAATCGTTGTAAGTTGTTCGTTCTAGCCAAAGAATTTATTCAATTAATTTAGTTGTAACTTAGCTTTATCTATTACTTTTGTCTACGAAGGTAACTCGGTAACTCTTAAAGTTTCATCTATTACTTTTGGATCAATATAACACATAAACATTTCAATCAAGAGAAGTAAAAGTAAACATTACATAATGTAGTGCAAAGTTTGGCGTTGCACCACAATTGGTGCAAAATCCCCAAAAATTTTGTGTACTCACGTAATTGTAGTATCTATAGTGAGTTGGTTGGAGTTAAAATTTTACACCAAATTTACTATTTTGGTGCATACACTGGAGATGGCCTTGAAAGATTTTATGCATTTCTTATATCCCTCTTGACCCGTTCAACCCATTTACATTTCGACAAAATTTCTTAGATGAAAAGTCAGATCCATTCATATAGCGATATATGGCCTAAATTGCCACTTCAACATGTAAGAAATAATCGAATCCCTCAAATCTTGTATCTACTTGTAATGTAGTCATATGGGCACAACTGCAAGAACATAGCATAATCAATATATCATAATTAATAGAACCATTTCAAGTTGAAATACATGTTATGAGATGATTATTCGACTACCTGTTGAGCGGCTTGGCAAAATCTGTACATAGAGATCGATATTCGTTCCTTTTGAGCATGTAACCTTAGATATCACATTTTCTTTGCAAATCTGCAATAACATAAAGGGAGGTCATAAGATGATGTGATTAGCAGAGTAACCAATAGGCTGTTTCGATATGCATCTAAAGTGGTTGTTGCCACTGGAAATCAATCCTGAGGTGTTCACCAAAAATGGATTTAGATATTATAATTGCTGAGTTGAACCCGTAATTACGTAACTATCTATTAACTTCAATCGACTGTGATTATCCAAGAGTTTTTTAATCCATCTACCTTTTCTATCTCATAATCACTAATGCCATAACTAATAGACTCCATTATGTCTGCCTTTTTTCTCTCACAATATATGTAGCATAAGATTCATTTATTCTCTTAATAACACAACTGATAGTAACATGTGTTTACTGTTGTTCGAAAAGAATTTATCATCACACATATAAAGAAAGATGTAAAAAAAAAACAGATGATTAGAGATGAGTATATATTATCTAACGTACTTAAGCAATCTAATCGAAGAATCGCCAACCGAGATGAGTATATATTGTTAAGTTTTAACACCCCAAACCCTAATATTTCCTTTAATCTTCAACAAATTTAAAAACTGGTTATTTAAAAAAATGAACGTATTTAAAAAAAAAAAAAATAATTGCAAAACATACAACTGAAGTCTACACAACTTGAAGATCTAATTACTCAATGCAAAAATACATTATTGACCTAAAAAAAACCACATTCTACCAAATACATACCTTAGATTAGCTTTAAAGAAATGGCGTTAGCAACAGCAAGTTCATTGAACCACTTAAACACCGATGACTAAAACCACAAACCAAATATATAACACAGACAAAAACGATATTTTTCTTAAAAAATTTACCTCCAACAGCAAATCAATTGAAAGACGCGATGGAGGCCGGGTTGAGGTCAGTTGCTCAAACCCGAATTTGAACCCTAAATCTTCAATCGAATAGAACAAATCTAAAAATATGAAATCAATCAAACCATAAACGATCGAAAAGGAAAGGACCGGGTGAAGGTTTCGATAGAGAGATCTGGTGGGAGTGCAGATGGTGAAAATGATGAAGATGAAACCAACAGCAAGAAGGACAGAGAAACTGGGGTTATTTGCGGATTAATGGAATCGGGCGGTTGTTTTTTGGCGGTGTGGTGATGCTCGCTTCCAGGGGTGATGGTGGCGATTAATCCGGAGGGAGGACTGAGTTAGTGAAAGAGTTGAAGATGATGAACCGGAGGAGCCGGAGTAACAGGGGAAGGATGAAGAGAGAAATTAGGCAAATGCGAGGTTCTTGGAAGAGTGAACCGGGAAAAAAGTGTACAGTAGCTAAAGTGAGTTTAGGCTAGGTGGCGAGATATTGTTGGTTTCCGGTGTCCATATTTATTGTGTAGTATAATATAATATAATATAATAATAATAATATAATATAATATAATGCCAATCGTTAACAGTAACTGCTATTAAAACCCAAATTCTCGCCTGACCCGACCCATTTACCCCGTAATAAACTCCGACTGTAGGGCTTGAAGGTCACATTTTAAACCCTAAAAAATTCAATCACACTCTCTGCTTCCTCCTCCCAGAAACTTCTGGCGATTTTTAGGGTCTCCACCTCACCTTTGTTCATCGCTATCCCGTCTCCATCGCCACCGTGTCCATCGCTATTACTGTCTCCGTCGCCAACACCATCGTCGCAACCACCATCATCGTACCATTGGCTTTAATCGAAGTTTTCAGCCGACGGTTTGCGGAGATTTTAATCACTGCGTTACATTCGACGGCCAAGGAATCGATGGTTTGATTCTGATTATTTGGTCGTTTAAACCTGTTCGAAATCCAATTTGATTTCATCCTGTCTTTAATTCATTTTTATCTGTTGGTTTGTTGCCAATTTGATTTCGACATGTTTTCACTATTAGCGTTCCAATCTGACATCTTTGAATCGATTGAAGATTTATCGACTTTTTATCAAGGTAAATTTTTTTACTAAATCTGCCATCTTATTAATTCTTTGTTCGTAACTTGTTGTTATGGTTTGATTTCTATTTAAGTTTATTTTTCTATGCTTATCTCTTTTTGTTACATGACTGTTTATTTGCATTTGAAAATTTCTTATTGAATATTGTTCGGAAGATAATTCTGGATCCATCAGTTTTGATTAATTAACTGTATGTGGGTCACATTCTGGGTCTTCGTTACCATGGCAACCTTCTATAACAGATGAATATGAAGGTATTTATTTAGCTGGAGTTTGGTTTTTGTTTATTGTGTTATATAATAATAATATGTTTATGTTTATTTCACAGTGCTTGCATATGTAGTTTCTTGAGCTAATAATTATTTTGCACTGATATAATCTGTTTTTATCCTTAGTGCTTTGGTTTTGTACAATCTTCTTAATGGCTGTTATTTTTGTTCACTTTTTGTTTTTGTAATTGATCGTTGACGATTATCAAAAACTTATGTGTGTCCTGAAAATGTTAAATCTATGTAAAAGAACAAATCTGCTTCCTGTAATCCATGCAAGTTATTTAATTACTGATTTTGTATTATACCTGTTATAACTCTGTAATATTCTATCATTGTTTGAATATAACATTATTTAGGTGTTACTCTTAATACTGATTTTGAATTTATGTCACATATAAAGCACAATAGTTTGTTTGGTTCTTTATCTGCCTTATCATGATCACTACTTTTGGTTTGGGATTGTCGATGTCTTCATATGAGGGTTTTATATTTAGTTGTGTTATTATATAGTAAATCATGAAAGGAAATAGGTTGTTTAAATATATTTTGTTTTCCTAGATTTCCATTGCTCTGCTGTAAATTTCGGTCCCCATTTGTGCTTTATACATTTTGAACACTTTTAGTGCTCCAACTTTTTTCATTTTACTTATTTTTTATTATTATTATTATTATTAGTAATTATTATTATTATTTTTTTTTTTTGAGAAAAGGGAACTCAAACTTATAACAATCTGACGATTGGACACAATATTAGTGAATACATCTTTGACCCAACTACTAATAAGTCCATTCTGGTACTGCAACCATTAGCATCTTATATATGTAATTATTTTCTCCATTAATATGTAATGTATAATATAATGGTGAATCTCTGTGCTTTGCAGGCTGATCAAGGATCGCTTGATTTGAACATTCTTCCGAAATAGTCTGAAGGTAAGAAATATCACGGGTTGTTTGGAATATATGTGTGTGTGATTTGATATGTTGCTTAGTTGGGTGTAGACATGGTTTTCGGATGTGATTACTCCACAAGGCACCAAGATGGAGCAAAAGAAAGACTTTATCCTGTCAGTAGTCAGTGATATCACTGGTAAGATCCACTTTTTCTTTTTCTATGTATTATGTAAGTACTGCTTCACGTTGTTAGTAGACGTGCTTTTAATTAAGATTGTTTGACATGAGTATAGATGTTTTTGTTATACCCTTGACAATCATTTTTTGTGTGCTGATACTTTATAAGTGTATTTTATGACATTTGGTATACTGTCATTCCCCACAACAATGGTTGCAAACACGGTTGTCATATCTTTAGTCTTCAATGTGGAAATGATTTTGTGAGTTGAAGTTATTTTCAAAGTTTCAGAGTAATTTGTTATTGTATAGTCATTTTACACACTGGATGCCAAGTTCTCCAGTTCAGTAATTTTAAAAGCCACGTCATTCTTTGACCTTCTTATTTATCTGTGTACTAGAGTTGGCTCCTTTATGAACCCTTATCTATTAATGAAGTGGCTTTGGCTATCTTCAAAGGAAAATAAAAATCCACAATGCTCATATTTGGCATTGTTCATGCTTCATTTGCTCTTGAGGTATTATATTGTTAAATACAATTCATATCTTTTTACAATTAGCATGTTAAAAATTGGAACTTATATGTAGCAGATTTTGGTGTGCTTATTTTGTAGTATCATTTACTTAAACATATACAGTATCATTAAGCAATTTGGGTTATGGTGAAGGCTGTAGGAGATTGCAGCAAAAAAGAACAGATTCTATTATCAAACAAGATGCAGTAACAACCATCACATTTATCTTTTGTAAGTAAAATAATTTGTAAAACAACCATAACTCTACGAGCAATAGGTATATTTTCACTCTCTAAGTAGTAGGTACTATATTATTATCCAATGTGTTAACCTCTCATTGTTTGCGAAAAAACCGCGGCACCGCCCGTACCACAGCACTAGTTAATGTCAATTCATGTAACTTTCATTCTTATAATACAACTCCAACTTTATGGTAAATGTTGTAATTAGTAGTCCACTTGGGTCCACTGGTCTTCCTCTCATTGGTGGGGGGAGACCCAATTGTTGGGAATACACATATATTTAAATTACTACGAGTAATTGGCATAGAGATATAACCATCCGGGCATAGCCTGGGTGGCCAGGGTGCCCCGCAAACGTCCAGTTGACCAAGTCAAATGGCTGTTCATCTCAAATTGGCATAGAGATATAATGGGTTTTTAGCAAAGGTTATATATCTCTTGATCGAAGATACGAATAATATAATATATGTATTTAAATATGAAATCCAAATGGGCTTTTTATTTTATTTTTATTTTTTTGGCAAAAAACTGAATGTATTAAAATTTTTCACCAAAAGTGAAAATAAATGATACAATATGAGTGCAGGCTTGTTAGCCCATATCACAACATTAAAGGCCTTATGGACAAAACCCATAAAAAAACCCCATAAATAAAAAAACAATCAGCCCAACATGTAACAACATACAATACAAATGCAAAAAGAAGATCCTTCTTAAACAGAATCCCAACACTGATCAAATCAATAACCATGGCTGCAATTTCCAAACGTCTAGCTGGTGACTTTCGACTTTGCTAGCGTTTACCAACCATTGAAACACCTTTATCTTAAAAGCTCTACTACTCCCACCCAACTTTTATAAGATCCATTAAAAGAAAATCGATTCTAGCAAGCCAAATTAACCAAAACGAAACCGGAGCTATCAACCTCCAAGCTTTTTTGCATTAAACCCTAGCCCATGAAAACAATCAAGAGAAAAAACAAAAAGGGACGACGACATAACCCATTCTACGCTCCACCATGTAAACAAAGCCGGCCAAAAATTTCGAGACCATGGACAATGCAAAAGAAGATGATCAATCGACTCGACATGAATAGTACACCATCCACACCTATCGTCCGATCCATCTCAAAGACAATGTCTAACCTTTAAAAATTCTTTAACCAGGAGAGCTAACTAATGGAATATAGCAATCTTTGACGGGACGTTCTTATTCCACACAACTTTCACCCAATCAAACTCCGAATCTAAATAAGGAGACAACATAACCCGAACCCCTTCCTTAACCGAGAACATTTTATCTACCGAATATCTTCTTGACATCCACATCACCATTCCAAATAAAATTACGCCTTAACCTTTCTAATTTCTTTACAACACCCTTAGGAGCTTTGAATTGCAATAAATTGAACTTAAAATTTATCAATCAAACTAAACACTCTTCTTCCTTTATGCTTGTTGCCCAACCCCCTCGTGTTCCACGTAGCAACTTTTATTGCTTGTTTTTGTTGGGCCGTTCGCTACTATCGAACATGCCCTCTAAAAATCTCCCAAACACCCCCATTTCATCTTTATCAATAACAGTACCTTTAGAATTTAAGAGCTTACCATAAACCTTAACAATTTTAGGAGTGGGCTCGTCATCAGAATCTTCATCATGATCGTTCAGAACATCATCAGAAAAAACCACCTCTCCAGCTTCTACATCATCAGAAAAATCCCTAGCCTTACCCTTCTTACAAGCTTTAGCAGGGCTACGATAACCACATGTTGACAAATTATTATGGCTTTCTCCTTTGGATTTCTGTGCCTTTTTCTTTGAATACGCACAAGAAGATCTGCAATCGACTGTGAGACATGGAAGTGAATCTAATTTTGCGTGTGCAAACCGAGCAGAATGAAAGAAAGATGAATCGTCTGCCCTTTCCACATCAAAAGGATTATCTTTTTGGGTCTCTAAAACTGCATCAGGTCTTTCCACAACAGGCCCATTACTCACTTTATTGGGCTCAACATTAGACATGTTTACTTTTGGAAGCCCATTTATATTCTTTTTGAGTTGTTTTGTAGAAGGTGACACAGCCGTACTAGGAATAGACTCCATAAATGAACTTTCAAGGTTGACCCTAGTGATGTTTGGCATCTTTTCATTAAAAGTACACTGCACTTTCTCTTTTGCCATCACAGTCGCCGAATTGCTCTTTAGCACACTACCTTTGTATTTTTCATAAACTTCCAAATTCAAATTTGAATTTGAATTAGGGGTGTCTCTATGATCCAATGGACTAAGTATGCTTGAAGCCCGTGTCTGATGGTCCCCACCAAACTCTTTCACTGGCGTACTGTACCCCTTTGCCGGAGAGGATACTTTTTCTGATGCAACAGGACTGATATTACCCACCAAAGCACCATGTTCTTCTTTTGCATCATCCATTGTCCTTATCTTTTCATTAACACCGTCAATGAAATCTGCATTGCCTTCATCATCAATGTGATCTTGAGGATCAAATTCATTATCCACTTAATGGATCCATATCTTAACAATCTCTTTATTTTTTAACTCAGCCGAAATCATTGTATCGATCTGCTTTGCATCTTGAACTTCCAATAAAACAAACAAAGATTGTGCTTGGATTAGGTTATACGAAGATTTCGAATAATACAACACATCACCCATCTTATTAACCGTAGCCAAAACACTTTCCATACATCCATATTCGACTGGTATACCTCTTACTTATCCAAGTAACTCTAGAAAACCTTCCTCTTCTTTCTTTAATTGGGTACGTTTTCAAGAATTCACCACTGATATAACCATGGTTAACACTATGACACGCCTTATGAAAATTTTCTTCATCGGCACAAGTGACTAAACAAGCATATTTGCCCCAAAGAGCACATCTCTCTATCTTCACCTTTCGAGATATCAACCACTCAGCCAATTTGTTAGTGGAAAAGTCCACTTTATCAATAAACATCACTGTTCGATCCATAGCTTCATTGATTTCATCATTCAACTGGAGGGAAACCAAATAATTGTCTTGATCCTTCTTTGGGGGATAACTGCTCTTTTTGAAGTCATGCATACCTTCCTGATGATGGTATGTTTTGTTATTGCTTTTTCATGCATTTGTTTTGTCAAATTTTGCAAACCCTACTCTTATCTTGTTGCCCAAAAGAGCCCTGCCATTCATATAACACACTGCCTTAGAAGCTTGATCATTGTTGTCAAATTTGATGAAAGCATAATTACGTCCATCCCTCCATGCGATGTTTTGAATCCAACCGAACCTCCTAAAAGCATTGCTTATCACCATGGGATTTGTCTTCCTGGCTAAGTTGCCCAAATAAACCGTAGAGATTTGTCGTCCTTGATCATGACTATATTGGCTTTGTTTTTCTCCAGTTTGACTCTGCCTTTGATCGGTTTGATTTGTCTTGTTTCCAGTGGCCTCCTTCGTCTGTATCGATGGACTTTTACCTACTAATGCGTCAACATAAGTATGAGAAGGTTGTTTGAGACTGTTTGAAGGAGATAAATTGATAATATTTGTTTGTGATTTGGGGGTGTGCAAGAAATCAGAATTGGATTTTGGGTTGGTGTTTTGGGCAGGCAGGCCATTCTGTACGGAGAGAGAAATAGGCTCCATTTACTGTACAGCAACTTAGTCAAAATCAATACTTTACATTACCGTATGAAGCAAGAAAATTTCCATGAGGGCAATGGGCTTTTTATTGATCTGTAACTCAGTAAGTATCATTAATAAGGTTTTAGGATGCATATGTTAAGACATTAAGGTAACATTCTTCAAAAATAATTTCCATATAAAATTTGTCCTATCCCCATTGAATTCGTGTATATGGCAAGCTTCGAAATGGATGTGTGCTTATCTAAGGGTGCTCCCAATCAAGACATGACTTCTTCCAGGACTAGCCAATCATTCAACGCCACATAATCACTTTCAACACTCCTCCTTCCATATTTTTATTTTCTTTTTTAATTTTTTTTTATAATATCAGGTAATTACAATTATTTAAATAAATCTTATATTTATTAATAATATTAAAAAAATTATTAATTATAAAATTACATTTAATTAAAACTTAAAAATTAATCAAATATCAAAAAATAAAATGAAATAAAAATGTAAAATAAAGTACTGGTAAATTATTTTGGCCACAAATTTTAGGGACCCACAATAATAATATTTATTTAAAAATATCTTCATCTTCTATACCATCACCATCACCACATTTCATCTTCTTCATTTGATTCCATCACCATCATCTCCATTTTCTTAAAGCTTCAACCTCTTTGTGCATTATTCTCCATTTCAGAAAAATTAAAAAAATATATATAATAAACTCAAGATTTCCGTCCACAAATCTGATTGAAATGGACGAGTGGAGAGACGGAGGGGTGTGGGCGGCACCTGGGCGGCACTTGGGCGGAGGTGGTGCCATCGGCGTCCACCTGGGCGCGACTGTGGGCGGCCCTGTGGACGGACCGTTGGGAGCTCTCTAATATGGGATATAATAATGGGTAATCGAAACCAAAAAGTCTTCAAAAATCGTTGTTGGAATGGTGCAAGAGCTTTAATGGAGTAACAACTTAAATCGTTCGAATGGATCTCAAACTGTAACAAGGATCGAAAGATGGGTGGCTAACCTGGATCTATAACACTTGGTCCTGTTCAGTTTAATATTTCATGTTGAGAATTACAGTTGCATTCTCTGCAGCTTGTATTTTGAGTTTGCCCTTGTAATATAATCTCGAGCTATACTCTTTCGTGTAATGGGCTGGGGCCCCTTGGCCCTTTTCGTGTTAATATATTATGGCTTTCTTGTAAAAAAAAAGGAAATTTGAAAGTGAAACAATAAATAAATAAATAAAAGTATTTTTTTATCCAAAAAAATAGAGATGACTGCAAAGCAGATGGTTGAAACTTATATACTACTTTTACCATCCTTAGCACTAAACAACTTTAAAACAAAACAATTTGTGGAAGTTTTGTAAATGTGACATTCTTTTTTTTTCAAAGCAAAGCACATATTTACGATGGCAACCACGGACAAATAGGTAACTAAAATCTAAATGCAATTTTCAGGTAATAAAGGTGAAACAAAGCAAACATGATTTCCTGATGCCAAAAAGGCTTCTCATAAAAATGATTAGCCACCATTTTAGTGGCCTTAGCGCCAAGTCTCGTTCACAAAATGACCTTTCGAACAAATTTTGTACTTAATTCATAGTACAAAAGGACACAAGGCGAAACAACACCTTACCTGACACGACCTGACCCGCCCTGACTTCATCCGACCTGACCCGCCCTAACTTCACCCGCCCTGACTTCACCCGACCTGACCCGCCTGACTTCATCCGACCTGACAGACCAACCCTAGATTTTCGAGTTTCTATTATAGCGTAACTGTAAAGGTGCTTTTTCAGTAAAGAAGAAACAACTGAGTATTGATTACCCACATACCGAGAAAACACGGCCAATCATCCCTTGGGTCCACGTGGCAGTCTCTTTGAGCTGCTTGTCTTCAGATTGAAGGCACTCACCTAGTAATTCGCTACAGAATGCCAGCTCGTTGAATAGCATCTTAACCTTTGAACCAAGTGCATCTGCAAGGTCTCCAAGCACTGCTACTGCCGCTCTTACCACAGTCTCATCCCTACACAAAGCACATGATTATCAGACAACAAATTCAGGTTTAGCACACAAATATATTGAATCTGTAGTTGAGGTGGCCATTTGACTTGCTCATCAACAAATCAGATATCACTTCGAAAAGATCGAATAAGCATGCATCACATTTTATACAATTAATGAAACAAGTAAAAATGATTCGAGTTAAAATTTGAGTAACAATACTCTCAAAAGCAAGAAAAAACAAAATAATTACAGTCTAGGCTGAATGATATAATCGGTCAAAAGGAAAATTCTGATGTTCCATTATTATGTTTATAAACAAACAGCTCTAAAACTCAGTGGTGGTGGTGATATCACAACTGAATTACTTAGAATTCAATAACATTGAATGGTGTAGCTAAACAGAAAAAAACAAAATGAGCCCAAGTTCAAGAAACATAAATATGTAACGATGACAATCTACATGATGCACTTTATATGTATTTTCATCACAAAATGGACATAATGACATACACGAAACTATACTTACTGTACTGAAAGTAAACTTGATTTGGTTATAAGCATATAGCACTCCAATTGGTATATGAAACACATTGTTCAACATGTCAACAAGAATATAAAAAGTGGACCCTATATTTGATAAACCGTACCTGTGGGCATCCTTAACAGCAAGTTCTATGAACTTCAACAGATGTGGAGCATGAGGCATCATGAGCTCAGCCTTCGAATTCTTAAATCCTTGTAAGATACCAGAATACGCTTCAAATATACTCCGCTTGAGCTGATTACCATACTCCACCATCTCTTCATCATTAGTGTCTATCTGAGCACAGACTTCTGCAGCCCCTTGCATCATTGGCATTGCATAAGGAACATACTTTTCAAAGTTCTCCCCTATCGCAAGTGCCACATCACCAAAGCATGAAAAAATAGAAGGCTTAACGGATCGATGTAAGTCAGCACTAGAAAGATCCTTAAGAAGCAGCGTCATAATATTATCACAATAAGGTAACATCTTGTCATCCAAAGCCCTGCATATATCACCAACAACCCCAACCGAGATGGAACAAACCTGGTACTCCTCAAAATTCTGAAGACCCATTTCTAAATATTTGTAAAACTCCGACATATACTTTTCAAATTCGGGTCCAGTAGCATACGCAAGAGCACCAATGGCGAGCATTGCTTTTTCGTGTACTGTGGAGCTACGGCAAGCAAAGACTTTAAGAAATAACATCATAATTTGGTCTGCAGCTTGAAATATAATCGGCTTGGTTGCATCGTTACTGCTAAGTTTTTGAATGATTACTTGCATAACACCACAAAGCAAAGCTTGAAGATCTCCTTGTTTTTCTCTATCCTCTGATGACAAAATCGGAAGCTCAAACGTCTGTCCCAGTTTGGTCATAACAACAGGAAGAAGCTGTGTTACTATTTGAGATGATTCAGCAAGGTTAGAACACCTAACAACCTCATTCAAAGTTTCATACGCCGCAGACCTTAATTTTGTATCACCAGCATTTGTTCTTTCAGCAGTTGCAATAAGAGAAGATATAATATCTGGTAGATATGGTGTGAGAACAGATGAACCAGTTTCAAAACCTTCATATCCTTGAACAAGATAGTAAATTGCTCCACAGACTTTTTCTGCAACATGGGATGAATCTTTGATACTTTCAAGAAGAACCACCATAACTCTTTGAAGGTTAGCAGGGGAAATAACAGAAAAACCGGTAGCTGGACTATGCAATAACTCAAAAATACGGCTAAGGGTCCAAGCAGTAGTGTCTTTTACGTGACTGTTTTCGTCCCTCATAGCATTAAGCAAAAAATCTAATGCAGATATCACCATTGGGGATAGCTTTTCAACACTTGGGCCTTCAAGAATTGATCCAAACGCATATGTAGCTGCCTCACGAGATCGCCAATCAGGCTTTGAAATGTTCTCCTGTACAAAAGGCATAACTAACGGCACAATCGCATCCCCAACAGTTCTGGCAACAAGACCAAGACACGTTCCTCCAGCCATTGACACATTCCAGATACCATCTTCTTGATCTTGATCTTCATCTTGCTTCAACAAAGTTTCAAGTAACATTGGAACCAACAAAGATAGAGCCTTCTCAATAAACCGTGAATGAGGGTATGAATCGCCACTTTCACCACTTCCAAAATCTTGAAGCTCGATCTCTTCATCGCATATTGAGCTCCAGAACTCAATTGCTTGAAGAGCAACACCTTCTTCATCTCCTTTGACAGCATTTGCTGTTAGTTCAAAAAGGGTTTGCATGTACGGTTCTAAAACATCATAGTATGTTGAAGCTATTGAAACAAGACATTCAAAAGCAGCCTGTCTGATGTCTGCTTCCTTAGCCATGGCTGTTTCACAAACAACTTTCATAATGTAGCTCCTCTCCATTTCATTTTCAAAATTGGTTTGAGCAAAATCAAGCGCATTATACAAAGCTGTAGTTGCTGCAAGACGAACAGAACTTTGCTCGGTAACATTCATGCCTTGGACTACAGCTGTAAGAACAGAGTTGACCTCATCTTGAACAAGATCATTGTGAGATATCTCTTCACAAACATAACCAAGTGCCTCCAAAGTTGCTTGCTTTAACGAAACTGGCCTACCTTGTTGGGTCATATTACCAAGTAAAGAACCAACAAGCTCAGGCCATTCTTTTCTTGGAATTTCAATTGACGCAACTTTGGCTATAACTTGGGCAGCAGTATGACCGGCTTCAGAAACAGATGAGCCAAGAGTACTTAAAAGCAAGCCTTTGATTTGAGATCTGAATGACATGTCATTTGACACCCACCGTTGCACTAAAAGTTCCTTTGTAGCAGCATCTTTAGCATCCAAGGAATTTTTAAGCACAATACCAGCCAATCTACGAGACTCGAGTGGTTTACCATCATTAGAAAGCTCGAGTGACAAAGACAAAAGAAAACCAGGAAGATTTTGTTCTTGAAACAGCCGAAGCCGACCCTCTGCTTCAGTTCGAACTTGTGTATCTGCTGATTGAGCAGATAATAAGAACTCCGTAATCTCCACAGCCATTTCTCCTGTGAAAGAACACATGAATTATAAACTATAACTTTTATATTTGACAGGCATCTCTTTAAACAATCAAGAGCTCCCTTAATGAACCATGGGATAGGTTAAACATGTGTTAAGAAACAATTTAGAAGAGCATAAGAGACAAAATCAAGTATTCATGTTTGTTAACAAAATAAGTGATGCCGTTACAAAATATAATGTCATTACATGAACACAATGTTTCCAAAGACTAGTAAGTTAGCAGTCAAGTATACAACTATGACACGCAGAATCTCAAAATCAACCAATAGAAGAAGAGTAACAATAAGATAAAAGGTCTATGATCAAAAGTTGATATCACTGGCGGTTTACAAGCATGCGTCTTAAATTTCTAAAATAAATATCACATATGCGTCTAAAGGTACTCAAATAATTAACACATATTGTATTCAAAGAGGCACTCTTTTATCATCCATGTTAAAATGTTAAACTCAACTTCGTCATTGCACCCCCTTCCCAATTACTCACTGAAAATTTGTACCATAACGTTATCATGTTTAACATTTTTACTCTGTATCACAAAACTATAGCATTTATATTTTACAAAATTTGTACCATAATTCCATTAAAATAATAAACTTCATTCATCGCACTTTGTGTAGGGCTTCAGCAAATGAAAGAATACAAGTCATTGAAGAAACTTAGTATAATCGAGTTAGCTCCGCTAAGATATATCGCAATTTCAAATACTAAAAATCTATCAAACAAACAGTTACATAAATCAAATCAAATCATATAACAAATAAAAAACTATACTATTACTCCGGAACATTAAGTAAATCAAGTGATAACATCAGTGAACTTATAACTAATACCATCAATTAACAAATGGACTAAGATCTGCAAGCAGCACATATAGTACGGAGTATATACTAAGCTAAACACACAGTGGCAGACATAATCGATAAACATAAATGACAAAAAAACCCTAACTGCGGTAATATTAAAGCACGAACTAAAGGTAGATCTGCAGTTTAAAAAGTAAACATTAAAAAGCCCTAAGTTGAAAGTAAAACAACTATGAACAGATAATACCTTCAATTTAGGGGTAATCGGATGATAATAGAATCAATTTCAAGTGCCGCATACACTGAAATGAAGTATATGAGCGTATGGAGGCAAAACGTGTGTGTTTATACGTGATTTATTATAAGGTGTATTTTAGGGGTGTACTGTATTAGGGATGGCAATAGATACCTATCTGGTGGATATCCATTCGATTCACCCGATTATTCATGGATATGGACGATCTAAATGGATATGGATATGGACGTGGATGAAAAAATTTCATCCATGAATAAACCCGCTTTCACTCGAAATAACTAAATATATAAATTTATCACTCAAATTAGTATCATTTATGTAGTGATATTTCATTAATTATATTCATATTCATCTTTCTTTATATTTTCTCTAAAAATATAACTTTCTTCTTATATTTTGCTTTGTTTAAATAATCAAATGTATTATCGTACTATGGTGGTTCAAATGTGATTCCATGTAACTAAAAGTAACCAACTTACATGTCGATATCTTTACACATTTAATAGGTTATCTATTGAATATTTGTTATATAGATTAGTAAAATGTGACTTTTGGTCGAATAAACTATTAAAAATATTACTTTTGATCGTATATAGTGAACCACCGCTTAAAATTGTTAAAAATAAAATAAATTTAAACGGATATGGATAATTATCCATTAACCCGCTTCACCCGACGGATATGGATATGGATGGATGAAAAGTAAAAAAAATAAATGGATATGGATACGGCCTCACCCGATCCATATCCGATCCATTGCCATCCCTAATTGTATATATTTCGAATGGATGAATTGGGAGCGGGAGGGTGAAGGGAGAATTTGCAAAACGGGCAGGTGACTGAACTTGCCCCAGATAGCCGACCCGGGTTTTCTAAAACCCTAGTATTCTATTGAGATGAACAAATTTTGAAATGTGACACGTGCGAATAGCGTGTTCGATATAAATTCTCGTATATATTTATTAAAAAAACTACTTTGATAATCTTTGTGTTTTACTTTAAACTAGTAAAATGGGCCCGCGCGATGCCGCGGGGCCTTTCGGGTTACGTATTCATAGTTAACGGAGCGTTATCGTATAGGTGTGTATATGTATTGAATATATCTGAGGTATTTAGCGTTTTTTTTAGAAGTGTCCGTTTCGCGTATAGTTAGTCCCGTTGTGTTCGCAAGATTTTTTTGAGTTGAACGGTGGGTTCGAAAAAATTTAACGCGAGGCGAGCGGAAAGATATGTCCCGTTAAAAATACGGGTGAAGTTTGATTAAGATTTTTAATTAAAATAATAAGTTTCATTTTATACCCCTAATAGGGGGACCGAATTTAAAAAGTTTGAAATAGTGTGAGGGGGTATTTGGTTTTTTCCCCTCTTTTTCCCATGTTGTCGTTTTTACCCAAAGTTGGGTGGGAATGTTGTCGTTTTTACCCAAAGTTGGGTGGGAATGGGACCAAAACGACCAAATTTTTGGTCCCCATTAGTATATATGGGAAATTTCACACAAAAATCCCTATGAAATGGTTAGTGTGATTTATATATGTTACGTGAATGCATGTTCGTTGATGTCAAAGCTAAGGGGTATAAAATATTATTAAATTTTACAAGGAAATACTATTAAATACGATACAATTTTACACAAGATATTTATTTATTTATAGAATGGATATACTTAAACCTTGCTACAACACTTATAGGCAGTGTACCTAATCGTACAGTAGTGTAGTTTTTAGTAAGTCCGGTTCGTTCCACAGGGAAAATCTTTAAACAAAGCTTAACGCTATATTAGTTTACTTTTATAAAAATACAAATATATATATAAGTAATATTATTATTATAAAGGGGGGTTTTTACCATTTAATGACCGGTTTGTCGATTTTAATTCTTTAGTCGCAGTTAAAACCAAATGTAAAATATTAAATAAAAGACTTAATTTAAATCGTAAAGTAAATAACGATAATGAAATTGCGAATAATAAAAGTGCGATAAAATAAACTTGCGATAATTAAAAAGTACGATAATTAAAAGTGCAATTAAATACAATAACAATAAATAAAAATGAGATAATTAGAAGTGCAATTAAATATAAAATAAAGGAAATTAAACATGAAATAAAAGAATTATGCTTATTTAAACTTCCGTAATCATGATGTTTGACGTGTTGATTTTAGTTTTATGCCCATGGGTTAATTGTCCTTTGTCCTGGATTATTTAATATGTCCATACGGATTTGTACATAATAGTCCATCAGTCATAAATATAAAGAGCGAAAGCCTTCGTCAAATTATTCTTATTCCCGAAGTCAAATATTTCAACTAATTGGGGATTCGAATTGTAACAAGGTTTTAATACTTTGTTTAATGAATACACCAGGTTATCGACTGCGTGTAAACCAAGGTTTTACTACTTTGTTAACAATTACACCAATTACCCTTGAATGTAATTCACCCCTGTTTCAACAAGTCTATTAACTATTAATCCAGTTCCGTGTCCGGTAAAATGAATAATTATTGGTATTTATAGATATCCCGCCCACCGTACCCAGTCAAGCGTATGTGGTTATATATAAATACGTCGAATTATAAGTTTGTATATTAAATTAACAAGGTATTGTTTAGTTAATATAAAACCCATTAATAGTCCATAGTCTAATTTCCACAAGTGTCGTTCTTTTATCCAAACCCCAATTATGGTACAAGGCCCAATTGCCCAATTTTAGCAATTAGCCCAACATCATGATTACTTCGGATTAAATAAGCATAATAATAACTTAGCTACGAGACATTAAATTAAAAAGGTTAAACATAACTTACAATGATTAAAAATAGCGTAGCGTTACACGGACAGAATTTCGACTTACACCCTTACAACATTCGCTAACATACCCTTATTATTAGAATTAAAATTAAAATTAAAATTAAAAATATAAATATTACGTATAGATAGATGGATGGATATATATTATGATTTAAAATGATCATAATTCGTTTGCTTTTATAGGGAATTGAGTTCAGGGGGTCTCCGCGACTCGCGTAATTTTTGCACTGCAAACTCCGCAACTCGCGGAGTTTGCTTTTACAGCTCACACAAGTTTGGAGCCTTTCTTTCCGACGGTTTATAATATATAATATATAAATAATTATAAGAATTATTTAAATATTATATTATATTTATGTGCATAGTTGACTTGTAATTTTTAGTCCGTTGCGTCGAGCGTTGAGAGTTGGCTCTGGTCCCGGTTCCGGATTTTCGAACGTCCTTGCGAATAATTTAATATCTTGTACTTTGCGTTTTGAATCTTATACTCTTGTAATTTCGAGACGTTTCTTATCAATAATTGGAACCACTTTGATTGTATTTTGTACTTTTGAGCTTTTTGGTCGTTTGCGTCTTCAATTCGTCGAATCTGTCTTTTGTCTTCACCTTTTAATATTTAAACGAATATCACTTGTAAATAGAACAATTGCAACTAAAAGCTTGTCTTTCTTGGGGAATAATGCTATGAAATATATGTTCGTTTTTAGCATTATCAAATATTCCCACACTTGAGCGTTGCTTGTCCTCAAGCAATATAGTCTTGAAATACTAGAATCACTTCTTTATTCTTCACACTCTGTACATCAGTGATTTCTATACGGCGGTATAAACAATGGTAGTAACGATATGGTTTACAGTCCCACATGACTATAAAATTTAGATCCTTTAAAGAAATTGGATCTTTATGAAAACATTTGATCTTTTGAAAATTAAATCTAGCTTTTACCCTAGATAAGTTTTCCGGAATAACCCTTCACCGGTGTTTGCAAATTCTTTTTGTGGGTTTGGTGGGTTTCAGATTTGAAAATTTTAGCTCAAAACTTGCGGTTTTGTGTTACCCACTTGCTAACCTTGTATTTGGAAAGCAACACGTCCAGTTTACTTGTCTCGTATATTACCTTTTGGTAAACTACCGTCCGGTTGTAAAGGAAAGCGTTGAACAAGCAACTGTTAAGGCAATGTCCCCTGACATGCTTTTAATTATGGTCTATAATGTGTCGGACGCAATTACTATCCTTGGTAGGAGCAATAGTAAAGCTCACCCTTATAATTTTCTGGTCTGGTACAAGGTCCTGTCTTTGACCATGCTATGCAACCACCGTTCTTACGGTTGACACCCGATTTAGTTCGGGTGACCTAATGAATTCCAGGTGAATTCCTAGGATTTTACGTTCAATGGTAATGAACGCATTGAAAATGGGTTTTCAGAAAACAAATCGGTTTATAATTTGATCAAAATATTTTCTCGTTCAAGCTCGAGTTTAGATATCATTGAATTCCATGAGTTTGTAATTCTCAATCTTTAAGGTCAATCTCAAGGATTGAGTAATATCAGGCTTAAAAGCTGATTTTTAATCTTTAAGGAGATTATCCTTTCTGGGGATCTGATTCATTAGTCTTATCAAGCTAATTTGCACGGTGCCCCCCATTGTACGAGATAAATCCTTCTCATGGTTAGGATAAATCTGACCACCTGGCGACCCTGTTTTATGCTGAGGTCCGTGGATTTCCTGCTGATTTTAGTGATGACTTTTCTAGATTTTTCGTCAACCTACAGCTGGTCTGGACGACAACTCCCTGACCTAAATCAAGAAGCGCGTTTCTTTTTCGGAAGACTTTACTTCCTTTTAATGATGGAATTGATTCATCGTGTAGATCCATCTTTCTTACAGTAAATCAGGTAAAACTTTTTAGTTTAGTCCAAAGCAAAAGTATTTTCAGTTATTTGTACAAAAATATGTGACATATGTTTTGAATAAATTGGAGAATTTTCCCACACTTGGCTTGTATTCTTCCTTTTTGTTCTCCTCTATTCCATTCTTAAATGAATTTTAACATTATGGTTTGTTTCTCAATTTATGTCCTTTCCGAGGTAACAATAATTTCGGTGTTAAAACCTAGTTTTATCGTTCATAAATATGTATAAACATGATTTTGAGTTCATTGAAAATTTTGAAAAATTTTACTAGAATTGGGTAGTCAGTATATAAGACTAGGGCTGTTCTTTATTATCAGAGAGCACTAGATTCTAATACAACTACTACTTTACTAGTATTTCTAATGGTAACCAAGTGTATAAAGTAAAAATTTTAAAATCCGAAAGAATTTAACCCCTTCCCACACTTAAGATCTTGCAATGCCCTCATTTGCAAGAAATCAGTAACAATTTAAATTATTGAGGGTGATTTGTGTGAAAATGATTAAATTTTACCAAATTTTCCAAACATATTGGCGTTTGTTTGCTGAATGATAAATGGTGCATATCATTTGTTCATTCCGTCTTGTTGTTATATCACATTTATTTTTCATCTTGTCGTCAAAATTAGTTGCTTTTGCTGAACTTAATGCCAGTCTTTGAAAATGCGTTGTTTTACCCTGTTGTGTACATAAGATAAACTGCAAACATATATACATATTTTTGAAGTTTGGTATATTACCCCACATTCAAAAATTATTAAAATCTAATAATAAAAGTTAGAAAATTATAAAAACTATTACAATATTAACATAAGTATTAAATGTATCAACATTACAAATTATAAAATAAATAAAACTAAGTAGACTAGGGATGATACTGATACCAGTAGGGGTTCCATGCATAACCATAGGTGCTATAAAATGCTTCGGCTGGGTTATACGTAGGATACGGTGGTTGGATCTCTATAGACCAGGGAGGGAATATGGGCGATGGAGTAGGAATATAGTTTCTACCTATATGTTGGCAATAAGCTATGATTTGGTTTTGATGAACTTGCCAATCTTCAAATGCTCTATGTCTAGCATTTTCATACTCTTGTGAAGCTATAAACCTTTGCATTTCTACCATTTCATTTCCCCCTCCTACATTACCTTGCTGTTGGTTTCTCTCAACCTGTGGATGTCTACCATTATATCGTACTGCGGCGTTATTTCGCCTCTTCAAAACTTTCGCACCATGGTATACATTTAAACCTATTGTATCTCGGAGTTCTGGTTCTTCGATTAGTAATCCTCCCCGACTTATATCCACACCGAGATATTCAGCAATCAAAGTAATAAATATACCACCTCCTATTATGCTATGCGGTCTCATCCCCCTAACCATAGCTGATAAATAATAACCCACACAATAAGGTATACTTACAGCGCTTTGTGGGTCTCGAATACACATGTGGTAAAACAAATCCTGTTCATTTACCTTTTCCTTGTTCTTACCTCGTTGTGTAATCGAATTGGCTAAAAACCTATGAATTACTCTTAATTCAGCTCTATCTATATCCAAATAAGAGTAATTTCCCCCTTTAAATCGGTGATGGCTAGTCATTTGACTCCATACACCATGCGTATCAAAATTTTCGTCTATCTTTCTACCATTTAGTATCAACCCTCTACAATTGGCAGATGCTAACTCCTCAGGCGTATATATACGTAAAGCCTGAGCCATGTCTAGTAAAGACATGTAGCGCATCGAACCTCCTAACAAAAATCTAATAAAATATCGATCGGTTAAACTAGCTACCCGATCATTTAATTCTATACTACACAACAATTCTTCACACCATACTTTATATACAGGTCTACGCATGTTGAATAACCGTACCTAATCATTAAAAGTATAATTACCATACCTCTGTGCAAGTAATTCTCTAATTGGCCAGGCCAATTCTACAGCTTCTAATGGTCCCCATTCTATGACCCTAGGTACTTCAACAGCTTTAGAATGAAGAGTATGCAAACCCCTTTGGTATTTTGGATAATCTATCCAAAGTCTGTCAAATCTCAGGTTCGGGTGCAAATCTTCCAAGTGCATATCAGAAAATGTCATGACTGGATGAGGTATATCTTGTTTGTAGTAGTTATCCACCTCCTGTTGTTCCGTATTCTCAGTAGGAGCATTGCGAGCTTGGGATGAAGATTCACCCCTTTCAGTCTGCAAAACACATCAAACACAATTTTTGTGCATTCAAATATGCATTAGTGTCAGCAAAATCATCAATCAAAATAATTACAATGACATGTTCAATTTATATCAAACATAAGCTCATTTTCACATTTTTATCAAATCTACACTTTTTCAAATAAGCATATACAAAAATGTTCACCAAGTTCATAAGCATTCAACTCAAATAACATGTCAAAATAATCATTACTAGCAATTAAACAAGTTTCAAATGACATTATCTCTTAAAAATCAAGTTCATTAATTTTAGACTTGAAAAAGTCCACTTTAATTCTCAAAATCATGCTTAGGCTCAAAGTTTGGATCATTTAACTACCTAAACATGTTACACTACTTAACTTAGCAACAATTCATGACAAAAATCGGCCATAACCTGTTTATATCAAAAAGCCCCAAATTTGCTCAAGAACACAAACCCTAGATTACTCAAAATTTGAAGTTTAAGGCTTCTAATCATGTTAAATAGCATCAATCTAGGTTATACAAGCATAATACATAAACAATTTAAGCATAATTACACTAAAAAGTATCAAAATCAAATTGGGTATAAAATTGCTCAAGAACACTAATTTTCGGATTAAATGGTGTTTAGGTGTAGAAATTTACCGTTTTTCTTGAGTAATTCCTTGATAGCATCCTTCTTAACATGATTTTAGTAAAAGATTTGATGATTAACGGTCGAAAATTGTGAATTTGGGAGTGTTTTTTCGGGTTTGTTTCGCAGTATTTTTGTGTTGTGGTGTGCAACTGAGCTGTTCTTTACGTTTTTATTTTTTCTGGATTTTGCAAGCTCCGCGAGTCGCGGTGTTTGACTCTTCAAACTCCGCGAGTCGCGGCCCTTTTTTTTTTTTTTTTTTAAACAATCCTTAACTTGTAAAACAAATATAAAATAAATTTAAAATTTTGTTTTCCTTTGTTTTAGGACGAAGTCGTTTCGGATCGATGTCCTAGTCCGTCCCTCGACAAAATTTTAAAATTTGTCTTTTTGTAGCGATTGTTTTAAAAGCTAAGATTTTTGGGTTTTTTTAATGTTTTTGGCATACTTTAATTCAATAAGATTAAAAATAATGATAATAAAAGTTCTCGTCCCTCCCTTGGGTAAAACAATTTCGGTTCAACGACCTAGTCTTCAACTTACGACGAATTTTAAAAATCATATTTTTAACTTAATGAGATAAAGTAAATTTTTGTTTTTAAATTCACACCCACTTAAATTAAAAATACATAAAATTCAAAATTAATATTAAAAATTCACACTAAACTTAAAATTTGAAATGCATAAAATTAAAAATTCATATTTTAAAAATTAAAAATTCACACCAAACTTAATTTAAAAATTCATATTATAAATTCACACCAAACTTATATTAATTTTTCAAATATTTACAATTTTAAATATATTATTTTTACAAAGTTTACAATATTAATTTAAGATTTATATATTAATTTTAAAAACATGGTAAAAATAAAATTAAAAATCTTTTTGGCTTTTTATCCCACTTTAATCAATCAAATATTATCAAAAATATGCGCCCCTCTTTTCGGTAAAGTAATTTCGGTTCCATGACTTAATTTAACTCATGACGAATTTTTGAAATATTTTGTGTTGATTAATTAAAGATATTTATACCTTAAAAATAAACGTTAAATTTCGCAGTGATGTAATAAATTTTTGAATGATATCAATAATTTCGGTCGCCAAACCTAATTTTATTCAATACCAATTTAATACTTTATAGCGAACAAATTAGCGTTTATTATCAAAAGGTTAAAAATAAAAATAAAAACAAAAAAAACTGTACAGACTTACCTGTGAGATAGTATTCTTAGTTATACGATCTATTCCATTCATAAGATAGTCGGTTTAATTGGTTTTTCATGGCTACATAGGCGTAACCTCGAGCATTCAGTGTTTTTTCTTCTAAACATATGAACGGTCCGTCTCTGCATAAAGTAACAAATTCGGTGTTTGAATAGGTTTGATTATTTGAACATTTACCTCCATGTGACCATTTTCCACATTTGTGACATCTTTCTAGGTGTCGTGCTCTTCTTTTCGCTGCGGATTTTGATTTTCCTTTACCAAATTGTGACTTATTATCTTCGCATCTGGATTCTTTTCTTACTCCGTCCAATCTTTCTCTGATTACTGATACTATTTCACTCAGAAGTGTGTCATTATTACGTTTAGTGATCAAAGCGTGTAGCATTAGACCATGGTTTAGTTCACAGGCAGTCTTCATTTCGTAAAAACCTAAAAAAAATAAAAATTCAGAATGGGGGGAGAAGACTAGTTCTTTAGGGTCTGCTAGGGAAAGACCATTCGGGTTCTATTTTCGAGAACTACACGAAAACAGACAATCTAACTCTAATAGAAATACATAAACCTCCCTATACTTAGTTGAAATTGTGATTAACATTATTTTCAATTGAATCATCAACAACTTGTATATCTTTAACTTTTACTTCAATCCATTTGTTGATTTCCTCCGTAACTTTCACAAATTCAACTAACATCGCCTTTTCTTTTGACGATAAATTGGATATTAATCGGTTATATAACTTAAAGTTTCCTTTAATCTTAGCATCGTGAATCCGTTTATAAAGTTTCTTCGTTGAACTGTTAAAAATGGGTTCATCTAATTTCGTATCATCAACGGCATTCTTTGTGATTGGATCATCATTAAGTGTTTCTTCATCTTCCCCACACTTATGCGTTTTTATTGGTCTAACAGTTTTGGTTGGTGGAGATCTAAACTTTCGGTTAACAAAGGTGATCGATGTATCACCATCCCTAAGTGTCATTCTACCTTCTCTTACATCAATGAATGCCTCGGTGGTTGCTAAAAATGGGCGACCTAGAATTAGAGGAATATCAAGGTTTTCCTCCATATTAATCACTATGAAGTTTGCAACAAAGGTCAAACTTCTCACGTTAACAAGTAAATTATTTGCTATTCCAACCGGGTGTTTAATGGTTTGGTCAAATGATTGAACACCTATTTTGGTTGGTTTTAATTTACCCATGCCTAATCTTTTGTATAAGGAAAGAGGCATAATATTTGCACTTGCTCCTAAATCTGCGAGTCCATTATATACAACACCATCATTAAGTAAGCAAGAAATGATAAATTCACCCGGGTCTCCTGCTTTAGTAAGTCGAGTTGGTTTGTAAACCTTTTTCGGGTATTCTTTCCTTGGTTCTTTCACTTCTATTTGAATTTCTTGTTCACATTTTTCTTCGTTTCTTGGAATGGGAGGTTTGTATAAGAATTTTTCTTCATCACTCAAATTTGAATCCTCCTTATATTCTAATTTTGATTTTTCATATGTTGTTGATAACATATTTATGTTTTCATTTTGAAGGTTTTCTTTGGTGGTGAAATTATGATTAACTTCATTGTCAACTTCCATCGGACCATGTATGTAATGTTTAACTCTGTGACCATTAACTTTAAATTCAATCCCATTTGAATTTATTAATTCTATCGTTCCGTATGAGAAAACTCTTTTGACTATGAATGGTCCAGACCATCTTGATTTCAATTTTCCAGGAAATAGCTTGAATCGTGAATTGAAAAGAAGAACTCTGTCTCCTTCTTTAAATTCTTTTGAACTTCTGATTCTTTTATCATGCCATTTCTTTGTTCTTTCTTTATAGATTAACGAATTTTCGTATGCTTCATGTCTTAATTCTTCTAATTCGTTTAGTTGACTTAATCGTAGACGTCCAGCTTCATGTAAATCAAGATTACATGTCTTCAAAGCCCAAAATACTTTGTGTTCAATTTCTATTGGAAGATGACATGCTTTTCCATAAACAAGTCTAAAAGGTGTGGTTCCAATTGGAGTTTTGTAGGCTGTTCTAAAAGCCCAGAGTGCATCCTCCAATTTAATGGACCATTCCTTCGAATCTGATCCTACGGTTTTCTCTAGAATACGTTTTAAAGCTCGGTTGGTATTTTCAACTTGTCCACTTATTTGTGGATGATATGCGGTGGAGATTTTATGAGTTACTCCATATCTTTTAAGAACTTTCTCAAGTTGATTATTACAGAAATGAGTTCCCCGATCACTTATTAAAGCTTTCGGTGTTCCAAACCTTGCAAAAAGACGTTTTAAAAAGTTGACTACAACTCGTGCATCGTTAGTTGGGAGAGCTTGTGCTTCCGCCCATTTAGATACATAATCAATGGCTACGAGAATATAGAGATTATTATGAGATTTTGGAAATGGACCCATAAAGTCAATACCCCAAATGTCAAATACTTCACATACTTGGATGACATTTTGTGGCATTTCATCACGTTGACTTATTTTTTCGGCCCTTTGACAAGCATCACAGGATTTGCAAAGAAGGTGTGCGTCTTTGTAAATTGTAGGCCAATAGAATCCAGCATCATAAACTTTTCTTGCTGTTAGTTGAGGCCCATAATGCCCTCCTGTTGGTCCTGTGTGACAATGGTTTAAAATTTTACTAGCTTCATCTCCGAATACACATCGGCGTATTATTCCATCTGGACAACTTTTAAACAAATGTGGATCTTCCCAGAAATAGTGTTTTATATCACTGAAGAATTTCTTTCGTTTTTGGTACGATAATCCTTTTTCAAGGAATCCACAAACTAAGTAATTTGCATAGTCTGCAAACCATGGAATTTCATTATAATCTATCTTCAATAGATATTCATCAGGAAAGTTGTCTTGTATGGCCGATTCATTTAGAACTTCTAATTCGGGATTTTCAAGACGAGAAAGATGATCAGCGGCGAGATTTTCTGCTCCTCTTTTATCTCGGATTTCAATATCAAACTCTTGTAAGAGTAAGATCCAATGGATTAATCTTGGTTTGGCATCTTGTTTCGAAAATAGGTATCTAAGAGCAGAATGATCGGTATAGACCACCGTTTTAGCTAGAACGAGATATGATCGAAATTTGTCAAAAGCAAAGACAATAGCAAGGAGTTCTTTTTCAGTAGTTGTGTAATTCATTTGTGCTCCTTGTAACGTCTTACTAGCATAATATATAGGTTGAAATCATTTTTCAATCCTTTGTCCTAAAACGGCTCCTATTGCAAAATCACTTGCATCGCACATTAGTTCAAATGGTAGATTCCAATTTGGTGTTATCATGATCGGCGCATTAGTGAGTTTCTCTTTAAGAATATTAAAAGATTTGATACATTCATCTAAAAAGATGAATGGAGCATCCTTTTCTAGGAGTTTATTCATATGAGTGGCAATTTTAGAAAAATCTTTTATGAAACGTCGGTAAAAACCGGCATGCCCTAGAAAACTCCTAACTCCTCTAACATTGGTAGGATGTGGAAGTTTAGCAATTACATCTACTTTAGCTCTATCCACTTCAATTCCTTCTTTTGAAATTTTATGACCAAGAACGATGCCTTCTTTAACCATAAAATGGCATTTCTCCCAATTAAGAACTAGATTTGATTGTTCGCATCTAATAAGCATTCGTTCAAGATTAGCTAGACATGTTTCAAATGTATCACCGAAGACTGAAAAGTCATCCATGAAAACTTCCATGCATTCTTCTATCATGTCGTGAAAAATTGCCATCATGCACCTTTAAAAGGTTGCAGGGGCATTGCAAAGTCCAAATGGCATGCGTTTGTAAGCAAAAGTACCATAAGGGCACGTGAATGTGGTTTTCTCTTGATCTTCGGGTGCTATTGGAATTTGAAAATATCCGGAAAATCCATCAAGAAAACAATAGTAACTGTTTCCGGCTAATCTTTCCAACATTTGATCAATGAAAGGTAAGGGAAAGTGATCTTTTCTGGTGGCGTCATTTAATTTTATATAATCAATACATACACGCCATCCTGTTACAGTCCTTGTAGGAATAAGCTCATTTTTTTCATTTGTAATGACAGTCATGCCACCCTTCTTAGGCACGCATTGAACTGGGCTTACCCATGGACTATCAGAGATTGGATAAATTAAACCTGCATCTAGCAGTTTAATAATCTCTTTCTTAACTACATCTTGCATATTAGGATTTAGTCTTCGTTGGCGTTGCACATACGTTTTATGACCTTCTTCCATAAGGATTTTATGTGTGCAATACGAAGGACTTATTCCTTTAATATCATGAATCTTCCATGCAATGGCTGGTTTATGAGCTTTCAACACAGAAATGAGTTGTGATTTCTCATTTTCAGTAAGAGAAGACGATATTATTACAGGTAATTCAGATTCACCATGTAAATAAGCGTATTCCAAATGGTTTGGAAGTGGCTTTAGCTCTAATTTCGGAGGTTCTTCTATCGATGATTTATATCGATATCTGTCTTCTTCTTTTAGCATTTGAATTTCTTCTGTTGTTGGTTCATATCCATTAGCTATAAGTGTAGCTAACATTTCAGCTTCATCAATTTGTTCAGTTCCTTCTCCTAAAGAACATTCTCCTGTTCCTTGTAATTCTGGAAATTCTTCTAATAATTCTGCATGTGAATCTATAGTTTGAATATAATAGCATGTATCATTTGCAGATTGCGGTTGTTGCATTGCTCTATCAACTGAAAAGGTAACACTCTCGTCCTCTATACTTAGGGTCAATTTCTTACCAAACACGTCTATCATTGCTTTAGCCGTGTTTAAGAATGGTCTTCCTAATATAAGAGGAACTTGAGAATCTTCTTCCATGTCCAGAACAACAAAATCTACTGGAAATACTAAAGTACCAACTTTAACTAGCATATTCTCCATTATCCCTCTAGGATATTTTATTGATCGATCGGCTAGTTGTATACTTATTCTTGTTGGTTTCAATTCTCCAAGGTCTAGTTTAGTGTATAGTGAAAACGGCATTAAATTTATACTAGCACCTAAGTCTGCCAATGCTTCTATTGAACTAAGACTACCCAGAAAACATGGAATTGTGAAACTTCCTGGATCAGATAGTTTTTCTGGTATCTTATTCAACAGCACTGCTGAACAATTAGCATTCATATTAACAGCCGAGAGTTCTTCCATTTTCTTTCTATTTGAGATTAGATCTTTCAAGAATTTAGCATATCTAGGCATTCCTGAAATCACATCAATGAAAGGAAGATTTACATTTATCTGTTTAAACATATTCAAGAATTTGGATTGCTCGGCTTCAAGTTTCTCTTTCTTCATTTTACTCGGGTAAGGAAGTGGTGGTTGGTATGGTTTAACATAAGGTTTATCCTTAACTGTGTTATCTTCATTAACCTTTTCAACTACCGGTTCTTTTTCCTTATCTTGATCAAGTTGTGGTTCTTGTGGAGTAGGAATAGTTTCATCAGAAGTTACAGGTATTTCAGGTGGTTTAAGTGTTGTACCACTTCTTGTGGTAATGGCTTTAGCTGTTTCATTCCGGGGGTTAGCATTTGTATCACTAGGTAGACTTCCCGGTTTTCTTTCACCTATTAATCTTGCTAGGTCACTTACTTCTTGTTCCAGATTTTGAATAGAAGCTTGTTGATTTCTAAATGCTTGAGCATTTTGTTCATTGGTTTGTTTTTGAGATGTGAAAAACTGCGTTTGAGTTTCAACTAGCTTCGTCATCATATCTTCTAAATTCGGTTTTTTATCATCGGGTTGTGGTGGTTTGTTTTGAAATTTAGGTCTTTGCTAATTGTAAGTATTATTGGATACTTGTTGATTGCTAGGACCTTGTTGGTTGTTGTATGGAATATTTCGGTTATAGTTCTGATTTTGATTGTAAATAGGTCTTGGCGGTTGATAATTATTCTGAGAATTATTTCCAGGCCTTTGGTTTAGATATGAAACATTCTCTCTTTGTTCCATTGTTAGTTCAATACTGAGGCAATCTTTTGTCAAATGTGGTCCTCCACACTGCTCACAACTAATTCGTATTGAGTGTATGTCTTTAGTCATCTTTTCCATTCGTCTCTCGACAACATCTATCTTTGTGGAAATGGAATCTAAGTCATGGCTAGAATCGGCTCTAGCTGCTTTAGATGATCTAACGATATCTTTTTCTTGGTGCCACTCATGTGAGTGGGAAGCAGTGTTATCAATAATTTTATAAGCATCAGTTTCGGTTTTCTTCGTAATGGAACCACCAGCTGCTATATCTATGTCTTTTCTTGTAGTGATGTCGCATGCTTGGTAGAATATTTGTACTATTTGATAGGTGTCTAAACCATGTTGCGGACATCCTCTTAATAACTTTCCAAATCTTGTCCACGCCTCATATAGAGTTTCATTCGGTTTCTGTGTAAACGTAACAATTTCTCCTTGAAGTCTTACGGCTTTAGATGCAGGAAAGAATTGTTTAAGAAATTTTTCAACTAAAACATCCCATGTATCAATCGCCCCTTCAGGTAACGATTCCAACCAATCTTTGGCTTCTCCCTTTAAAGTCCAGGGAAATAACATGAGATATATCTGTTCATCCTCAACTTCTCTTATTTTAAATAGAGTGCAGATCCTATTAAAGGAGATGTTCATTTGGATCTTCCTTCAGCGCACCACTAAATTGGCATTGATTAGTCACCATGTGTAGAATTTGTCCTTTGATTTCATAATCTGGCGCATTAATGTCAGGATGAGTAATTGCGTGACCTTGGCCAGTGCGTTTAGCTCTCATTCGGTCTTCCATACTTAAAGGTTCCAGATTCTCCATAATTGAATTTGTTGAATCGGAATCACTAGAGGATTCTGATTTAATGGTTCGTTCCTCAACAATCTCTGTTTGAATGATTGGTGGTTCCGGAGGAAAATTTAATGGTTCAGGATCTATGAATCGTCCCTGAATATTCTCCGGATTTTCAATTGTGAGGTCGGGTTCAAAAAATGGATTATCAGAAATTTGAACTGGAGTACTTGGTCTACTGGATGACGATTCTAAAGAAAAATCAACGGCGGTAATATTTGCTAAATGTCTTGATCTAGTTACAGGTGGTGAATGTACAAAAGGTGGTGAACGTCTTGCTCGGTGCATTCACTGAATATCCTATTAGTTTTTAAAAGGAAAGAAAAATTATATAAGTTATCCAATTAATAGACTTTTCTGATTTTGCCCACGTTTCGAATAGCCAAAAGATGCAGCAGAGGGGCAGGATTCGTTTGGTCTCAATATAATTGAGGACTGTTTGGCTCTAATAACCCGGTCCACGTACAAATCCAACTATTACTACGAACCAGAAAATTTTGATGTCTATCAATTTAACCACTTAAAATAAATTTTCGTAATTTTAAGAAATTTAGATAAGAAGTAGAATAAAAAAATCTATGTCCTAAAAACTAGAATAGAGAGAAATAAGAAAGAAAAAGAGCGTGTCAGAAAAAGATCGAAAAATAAAAATAAGAAAGAAAAAGAGTGACTTATAGAACTTAAAAACACTCGACTAACCCAACCTTATTACTATCACTAACTTAAAATTATAATCGCAAATTGAGATTACTAATTGGAATGATAATTGATACATAGGTAAAAGGTGTCTAAAAATATTAAAGCTTACAAGAAAAACTATATCCCAAATGGCAATAACTTAAAAAGAAACTAAAACTTAAAAAGGCGTCGCAAAATTCTAAAGTACCTAAATCTTAGTCTAAAGAAAAAGCACTTAAGGGATTTTACGGCAAAGCCTAAAAATCTAGAAGTAAAAAAAAATAACTATGGCAAAAACTATTTCTTAAAACTAAATACGAGCGAAAAATACAAATATTACGCTAAAACAATTAAAAAGGGACAAAATATAAAAATATACAAAAAGTTGTAAAAATTACAATTTTTATAAAAATATTATTTTTATATTATTTAATTTATAAAACTATTAATTTTACAATTTAATTAAACTAAATAAACTAAATATACAAATTAAATAAATAAACTAAACTTAATAATAAGTTAACAAAACTAATTAGGGTTTAATTAAAAATTAATAATAATAATTACTTCGTAATAAATGCTGATTAGGGTTCTGTCAGGCGCGTCAGGGAGAACTCCGTGAGTCGCGGTTCTCGAAGCTGGAAAACTCCGCAAGTCGCGGGGTTTCAAATTTCAGATCAGGTGCAGGACAAAATCGTTCGTTTCAGTTTTTTTTTTATATTTCTGTTTTATATTTTCTGTTTAAATAAAAATATTTATATAATAAAAACTTATATTTAAAAACTAGAATAGAAATAAAAATATGTTACAATTTTATAAATAAAAATCTTAAAACTAGATTTATATATAAATTTTTTTTTTCGGTTTTTTGATTTTATGTTTTAAATAAAAACAAAATATTTAAATAAAACTTATGTTTTTATAAAATAAAAATAAAGAAACTTTATAAAACTTAAATATTTAACAAACTCTTAAAAATATTTATGTTTTTGTTTTCTTTTTATGTTTTCGAATAATTAACACGTATTTTTACAAAAGTGTATTTTTTTTTTATAAAAGTAAACTAAAAATGAAAATCCTTTTTTTTTTAATATTTAGCGTTGCGCTTTCGGCGTTTAAGATCCCCGGCAGCGGCGCTAAAAATACTTGATGTCAAAGCTAAGGGGTATAAAATACTATTAAATTTTACAAGGAAATACTATTAAATACGATACAATTTTACACAAGATATTTATTTATTTATAGAATGGATATACTTAAACTTTGCTACAACACTTATAGGCAGTGTACCTAATCGTACAGTAGTGTAGTTTTTAGTAAGTCCGGTTCGTTCCACAGGGAAAATCTTTAAACAAAGCTTAACGCTATATTAGTTTACTTTTATAAAAATACAAATATATATATAAGTAATATTATTATTATAAAGGAGGATTTTTACCGTTTAATGACCGGTTTATCGATTTTAATTCTTTAGTCGCAGTTAAAACCAAATGTAAAATATTAAATAAAAGACTTAATTTAAAGCGTAAAGTAAATAACGATAATGAAATTGCGAATAATAAAAGTGCGATAAAATAAACTTGCGATAATTAAAAAGTACGATAATTAAAAGTGCAATTAAATACAATAACAATAAATAAAAATGCGATAATTAGAAGTGCAATTAAATATAAAATAAAGGAAATTAAATATGAAATAAAAGAATTATGCTTATTTAAACTTCCGTAATCATGATGTTTGACGTGTTGATTTTAGTTTTATGCCCATGGGTTAATTGTCCTTTGTCCTGAATTATTTAATATGTCCATACGGATTTGTCTATAATAGTCCATCAGTCATAAATATAAAGAGCGAAAGCCTTCGTCAAATTATTCTTATTTCCGAAGTCAAATATTTCAACTAATTGGGGATTCGAATTGTAACAAGGTTTTAATACTTTGTTTAATGAATACACCAGGTTATCGACTGCGTGTAAACCAAGGTTTTACTACTTTGTTAACAATTACACCAATTACCCTTGAATGTAATTCACCCCTGTTTCAACAAGTCTATTAACTATTAATCCAGTTCCGTGTCCGGTAAAATGAATAATTATTGGTATTTATAGATATCCCGCCCACCGTACCCAGTCAAGCGTATGTGGTTATATATAAATACGTCGAATTATAAGTTTGTATATTAAATTAACAAGGTATTGTTTAGTTAATATAAAACCCATTAATAGCCCATAGTCTAATTTCCACAAGTGTCGTTCTTTTATCCAAACCCCAATTATGGTACAAGGCCCAATTACCCAATTTTAGTAATTAGCCCAACATCATGATTACTTCGGATTAAATAAGCATAATAATAACTTAGCTACGAGACATTAAATTAAAAAGGTTGAACATAACTTACAATGATTAAAAATAGCGTAGCGTTACACGGACAGAATTTCGACTTACACCCTTACAACATTCGCTAACATACCCTTATTATTAGAATTAAAATTAAAATTAAAATTAAAATATAAAATATAAATATAAATATAAATATTACGTATAGATAGATGGATGGATATATATTATGATTTAAAATGATCAGAATTCGTTTGCTTTTATAGGGAATTGAGTTCAGGGGGTCTCCGCGACTCGCGTAATTTTTGCACTGCAAACTCCGCAACTCGCGGAGTTTGCTTTTACAGCTCACACAAGTTTGGAGCCTTTCTTGCCGACGGTTTATAATATATAATATATAAATAATTATAAGAATTATTTAAATATTATATTATATTTATGTGCATAGTTGACTTGTAATTTTTAGTCCGTTGCGTCGAGCGTTGAGAGTTGGCTCTGGTCCCGGTTCCGGATTTTCGAACGTCCTTGCGAATAATTTAATATCTTGTACTTTGCGTTTTGAATCTTATACTCTTGTAATTTCGAGACGTTTCTTATCAATAATCGGAACCACTTTGATTGTATTTTGTACTTTTGAGCTTTTTGGTCGTTTGCGTCTTCAATTCGTCGAATCTGTCTTTTGTCTTCACCTTTTAATATTTAAACGAATATCACTTGTAAATAGAACAATTGCAACTAAAAGCTTGTCTTTCTTGGGGAATAATGCTATGAAATATATGTTCGTTTTTAGCATTATCATTCGTTTTAGTTCTACTAACATATACAACACATAAGCTCATGAGTTCTACAATACTCTAAAATCAATTGGTTTGGTTTTAGAGTATTGTGGAACTCATGAATTTATGTGTTGTGCATGTTGGTGGATCTAAAATGATCGTACACGTGATATCAGAGTCGGAGCACGGAGCAAGTAAACGTGATGCAAGATAATGAAATTTGGTGATATATAACATGTAGAAAAAAATAACAAGTAGTAAGAGCAAGGATGATCATCGATGTTCGACAAGTAATATGTATTAACCGATTAAGGGGGTGATTGTTGGAGATAATTGGTGTAGGAAATGCACAATAGTTTCATATCGAATACTGATAGAGATAAATGTATGCATATTATCTTAGGGGAAGCTCCTCTGCATGTGTAGAACCAAGAATTTTGAATTTAGCAACAATACTACTCCTATTTATCTTACCCAAAAAGTCATTGATTGATTTGTTTTCCTTTATCTTTAGCATCTCTGTAACAGACTGAAACCTGGACTAAACGCAAGATGACTATTTTGCCCTTAGGTTATATTTGTGATTATAAATGCTTTTATTTTTATATTATATTTCGTGTTATCTAACTATTTGGGTAAGACCAGTTTGTGACAGGGGTCACTGAACATTTTTGTTTATTTAATTTAGACACCGTTAGGACCGCATAATGAGATACGGAAGATATCAGATGACTGGTAAATACCCGTGTGAAGTGGGACATGAGATTTAAACCCAAATAAGTGTTATGTATCTGCTTCTTTTTCTCATTTTTTTTCTTTCTCTAGAACTTTCACCAAACACACATTGTACCTAACATCTCCTTCTTTGAAAATCCTAATCTCTATATCTCGATTTGGATCATGAGTTGTGTGCTTAAATCGTTTCTCGTGTCATTGTAATTCTAACAAAGTAAGATTTATATGTTTTCATGTCCAAATCTATGTCAGATTGGGTGTTTTAAGTTAGGTTTTGTCAAAAGTATTTTTGGGTGTCAAAGTGTTCAATTTGATGTTGTTTGTGTGAAAAACTTGTGCGTTTATGTCTTAAAAGGTTTTATAAACAAGTTGTGTTCAATTTTGGGGTCAAATGCGAGTTCAGAATCGAGATTTGGTGAAATTTGGCTCAAACCCGTGAGTTTAGTGCTGCTGCTGTAGTTGAAGAACACAGTCGAATGTCGGAGTGTGTGTAATACCCCGTCAGAATCCGCTAACTGAATATTAACTCCTGGTCCCACAGTTTAGAGGTCACTCCCTCTATATGAGACGTTTCCGAAAAGTATTCGCATTAATTATCAAATCAAAGTCATTTATTAAAGAAAATGTAACTGGAAAACGTTTGACATAAACGACTAATGTATATGAACCCAAATCATCTCGAATAAAATAGTTTTAATGCGAATATTTGTTCTTGAAATAAAACGATAAAATATGTTGGACGCCGTCCAGTTCTAGCAGCAAACAGCATAAAAACTTCAGTTAAGCGGAAGCACTACCTCTATGTACCTGAGATGAAACATGCAAAATGTCAAAGAAAAACGTTGAGTGAAACTACATGTTTAGTAAATCATTTCGTAAGTTAGGCCACAAGATTTTCTTAGAAAACATCATAGGAAAAGTATACATTATCATGAGCACTTGATTATAAAGCTTTAACGTTTGCGTGAGCCGAGCACACGTCTTTAGTTTACCCTATCATGGCGCTACACTGATCAATTATATGAGTAACAATAGAATAGACGCCTATCATGTTTAGGCGAGGTTTGTCAAACCTAACGGTACCGTCCCTATAAGTCGAGCTTACAAAGTAACTAATATAATCAAGCTAAGGGATTTTTGATCTGAAATCATATGTATATTATTTGTAAGTTACTTGTGCCTAATATGTAAAATATTTGGAAAAAGCATGCATCTCATCCCTATAAAAATGTAGTAGGGACTGTAGACTCACCTTAACAAAAGCACTTGTAATTTCTTAGCAAAACGCACGGTTGTCGAACTATCTTGACTGAACAACACAACCTAAATAAGTAAATCATCTTAAGTATACACCTATAGGTCAAACCATGTCAACCCATAGTGTACGCAAAGTCCTAGTGCTCAGACTGACTCAACAAACAAGTAGAAGTCAACTAATCCAAGCAAGTCAACAAAAGTCAACCATAAAGTCAACTCAGTCAAAGTGGTCAAGTAAAGTCAAACATCTCAGTAGGTCATGCAAACATGGTCAACAAGTCAAACCTAGGTCAAGTATCACTTTACAAGTCATAATTAAGCAAATTGCACTTTTGCACCTTAAAGCACGCCTTAGAAATTCGTACGTCGTAGAAAGATTCAACTATAGCTCATAGCACATAAATCATTAAATTATGAACAACTCCAGATCATAACTACACTTAAAATTGATTCCAAAAAGTCCAGCCAAAGCCTCATACGATACATAAAAGTCAGAATTCAGAAGGGGTCTAATTACGGTTTACTAAATCAGTTTCAGCACGCGCATCAGTTTTGAAATATTTATCAGAAAATATAAAAAATAGATTTCGATGAACGGCCAATTGGAATCATCTCAAAAAATCTCAAAATTTTAGTGATAAAATAATCAGAAATATTGCTTTAGCCAATTTGTACAGTTATGCAAACCTTTACAGACTCATCAGTTTTGTTCATCAAACAGACATATCATTTAGACGAGCATATATCTCATGGAAAATCACGTTCTTGCAAGTTCGCATACAAATAAAACATGTCAATTAACATATATACTAACATATTCCAGAAGATCAAAGTCTCAATCAACTCCTAGTTCACTCTAGCAATTTTTATGTAACTTTGAAAACTGATTCAGCTCACTTCAAAAACCAAATCTTCGTTTTGACATAACGGGAGCATTACATAACCTTTTGACGCAAATATTAAGTCCAAATTACATAAATTTTCATAAGGAATACAGTAATACACTTTTTATAAGCTAAAACACAAATCATGCAACTCAGAAAATTCGGATTATGCACATAACCTAGTCAAATCTTCGATTAAGCATATCTTAAGCATACGATAACGAAATCACGCAAAATCGGAGTCTAAATTTAATAATTTTTCGATATATTTCCATTAAAACATGTTACAAGATCAGTTCTCATGTCAATTTAATCAGATCAACAAGAAACAAATTCGTTTTTCATACATACAACGTTAATTACGCAATCAAACGATAAATAACAACACTAGACACCATTAATTGAGCACTAGACTTGATTACACTATGTAATTGAACAAAATTCAGATTTATAAAAACTAGGGTTAACAATTATACCTCTAATGATCAAATTGCTTATACTACCACGTAGAGAACGATGCGTAGAACGACGTTCGTGTTGAAGGCTTCTTCTAATTTCGACTTTTGAAGGTGGTGGTGGTGATGGTGGCCGATGGCCAAGAGGGAGAGGGAGAGGGAGAGGGTGAGCCGACCCGTCCTAATCCATAAGGACGAATACAATAACATATGATTACATTGCGAGGTATTTGACCTCTATATGATACATTTTACAAACATTGCATTCGTTTTTAAAAGACAAACTTTCATTTCAACGAAAGTTGACAGGCAAGCATGCTATCTCATAATATATCCAAACTATGAATGACTTATTATCAATCTTGATGAACTCAACTACTGGAATGCAACGTCTTTTGAAATATGCCATGAATGACTCCAAGTAATATCTTTAAAATGAGCAAATGCACAGCGGAAGATTTCCTTAATACCTGAGAATAAACATTCTTTAAAGTGTCAACCAAAAGGTTGGTGAGTTCATTAGTTTATCGTAAACAATAAAATTCATCATTTTAATAGACCACAAGATTTAATATTCCCATTTCCCATAAACATCATGCATAAAATTCATTCATATGGATTGAACACCTGGTAATCGACCTTAACAAGTTGCATATAGAATATCCTCATCATTCCGGGACAACTTCGGACATGATAAATTCGCCATCATTCCGGGACAACTTCAGACATGATAAATTCGCCATCATTCCGGGACAACTTCGGACATAATAAATTTTCCATCATTCCGGGACAACTTCGGACATGATAAATTCGCCATCATTCCGGGATAACTTCGAACATGATAAATTCGCCATCATTCCGGGACAACTTCGGACATGATAAATTCGCCATTATTCTGGGACAACTTCGGACATGATAAATTCGCCATCATCCCGGGACAACTTCGGACATGATAAATTCGCCATCATTCCGTGACAACTTCGGACATGATAAATTCGCCATCATTCCGGGACAACTTCGGACATGATAAAAAGGGCATATTCGATTTCGATAATTCAACCATAGAATGTAGTTTCAATTACGGACATGATAAAAAGGGCATATTCGATTTCGATAATTCAACCATAGAATGTAGTTTCAATTACTTGTGTCTATTTTGTAAAACAGTTATAAAAGTAGCGCATGTATGCTCAGTCCCAAAAATATATATTGCAGAAGCATTTAAAAAGGGAGCAAATGAAACTCACGCATATAAATATTGTAAAACAGTTAATAAAGTATTTACATGTATTCTCAGTCCAAAAATGTAATGAGTAAAGAGGGAGCAAATGAACTCACAATCCAATATTTTGTAGTAAAAATATTCATACGACGAAACTGAACAATGCAGGGTTGGCCTCGGATTCACGAACCTATATCATTCATATATATATTAAAACATATACTTGTAATCGAATAAATATATATATTTTATTATTAGTGATGTAATTTATATCTTTAATAATTTATAAGTTTCATTATTTATTTATGTATTTTAATTTTATATTAATATATAATTGCTAATATAGTTAAGTTGTGTACTAAGTATATTTATATTTAAAATCTTTATTTTTACACTTATGACCTTAATAACGTCATTAGAACTTTTATTTTAGTAGTCATAATTATTTTAATAATAATGATATAGATAATAATGATACTAATAATAATGATAGTAAAATAATAATTTTAATAAAAATGATAGATTTAAAAGTAATGATACTTTTAGTAATAATAATAATAATACTACTTGTATTTATAAGAGTGATACTAATAATTATGTTTATGAAAAATAATAACACCATGTATTGTTTCAGAATGATAATAATATTAATAATCCTAATCATACTATTAATAACAATAATATTAACAATAATAATAATACTTATAATAATAATATTAATAATAGTAGTTTTTAATAAAAATGAAAAGTTTACTAACTAAGATAATGAAAATAATACTTCCGATAATAATACCTAATTCTTAATAATAACGATCTTATTACTAATGATAATGTTAATAACAATACTATTTACTAATACTACTAATGGTAATATTAATAATAATAATAATAATAATAATAATAATAATAATAATAATAATAATAATAATAATAATAATAATAATAATAATAATAATAATAATCAGAATAATGGAAATTATAATTATAAATGCTAACTAATACTTATATTAATAATAATAATAATAATAACTAGTAGTGCATAGCTAATATTAATAATAACTATAATAATTCTAATAATAATTATGATAATTACAATACTTGTAATAACACTAATTAATAATTAATAATAATAATAACATCATTAATAATAATAATAACAATAATAATAATAATAATGATAATAATAATAATAATAATAATAATAATAATAATAATATTAATGAAAATAAAAATATAAAAGTGTATACCCTTTTGAAAGTTTTTCTAAAAAGAAATGCCCACGACGGGGCTCGAACCCGTGACCTCTCGTAAACCCTAACCAACATCCAACCATCCGTCTATCATCTATTTTTCTGATTTAAGTGACAAGTAATTATGTTTAACCCTTAAAGCCATCTGTTCTTCTTCTTCATCCATAACAATTCGACCATAGCCATAATTATCATATCAGCTAATTTAATTGTTGGGTTAAGGTTATATAATAGAAGCAGATACACTCATTTTTGTGAACTAAATCAACAGACAAAAGAAATTAAAACAGAAAGGAATTAAAGAATTTAAAACGGGGACAGACATGAAGAACACTTTAATGAACTTGAAATCGAATTCAACATTAAAGGCTGTTTTAGACCACGATGTCAACATGAAAAAGTTTCTAAATTGTTATTAAAAGCTTTCTGAATACTCAATTTAACTTGAAACCTCGAATTGAACTCAAATTTTACTAAGAACAGAATCGTTGACTTTTGAAATCTAAACTTTGACTCCAAAATTGGAACTCGATAGTAAAAATTGGGTTTTGAGATTTTGCAGATAGTTGGAAAAGATAATTCCTAACAAATCTACATTTATAGATTTTAAATTTTCATTCGAAATCGAGCTATTGGTAAAAAGTGACACAACAGAGGACCGACGGGTTTTATTTTATGTTCTCTGATTTCATTTAGCGAATTGTTGTAATTGTTATATCTAGTGTGATGAATAATTGAAGTAGAAACATGATGTGATTAATTGAGATGGACGTCTAATGAATTAAGACAATATTACATCGACAACTAGTACCAATTTGCAACAGAACAAGAAAGAAAATAACAACGAATATAATCCTGTAAATCAGTTCGTACGATTCAAAGATTTTATCATCAGATAAATAATTTAAATGTGTCTGTGATATATATAACATAATACGTATTGTATATAGGTATATAAATGTATTATAGTTGTATATGTATTAGTATACATATAGTCTTATTATATATATATATATATATATATATATTTATGTATTTAGGCATGTTTATTTATTTATCTATTTTTATATTTAATTATATATAAATAACTGAAATTTATATATGCATTTGTATTTATATATAACAGTATTTGTAATCATATATCTGTATGTATATTATTTGTGTATATAAATAGTTTTATCATTTAATAAATATTACTATAATAGTAATAATACTATTAATATTAATAATAATAATAAATAATAATACAGATAATAAAAATGATAATAATAATAATATTATTTATGATAATAATAATATTTTATCCTATTTATAATAATAATGATAACTATAATAATTTTTAATACTATAGGTAATAATAATTTTGAAAATAATGATAATAATTATGATAATGACTAAATCATAATTTTATTACTAAGTATAATATAATGATATTAATGATGATAACCATAATTTTTAGTAACAGTTTAAATGTATAACCTTTCATATCTATATACATTATATATAGTTATACTAATAATACTGATACTATGATTAATACTAATTATACCAAAGTAATATTAGTATAATAACTATATTTTGATTTGTTTACATAACCATCGAGTGTTGCAATCGTTTACTAAATGAATTCAAAACCAAATATATATACATTCAATATAATATATATATATATATATATATATATATATATATATATATATATATATATATATATATATATATATATATATATTTAAATACTAATTATTTTTTAAACCAATAAAATTATTATTATCATATATTTACAAATATTATTCATATACACATAAATGTTCGTGAATCGTCGAGCACGGTCAAAGGGTAATTGATTACATGAATGAAATTTCAAAATTTTTGAGATTCAACTTTACAAACTTTGCTTATCGTGTCGAAATCATATATAGATTAAGTTTAAATTTGATCGAAAATTTTCGGGTCGTCACAGTACCTACCCGTTAAAGAAATTTCGTCCCGAAATTTGATTGGAATGGTCATGGCTGATAATAAGTATGTTTTCATGACTCATGTGAGCTGATGGATAGAATTTTATTACTATAGAGTAATATGAATAAAACAATTCGTTTATATGAAGAGTACAAGTGAAGCTATCACAAAAGAATGAAATGAGAAAATAAAGTTTCGTCATAATTTTTGACGTAGATAGGGTTGATTTTCGGAGTTCAAGGGATTTGAAGAAAATCTTTGAAATCTGAATAAGAACCTGATTTCCCCGGGATTAAGGAAATTAGGATCTCTCTAATTAAATGCAGAAATCTGCCTTGATTTCTTTATCGGTTATTTCACTATAAATCAACTTCTTCCGTTCCATTACTTTTACCACTCCTATACTCAATTTCTAAATTCAAAAGATTGTGAAAATGTTTAATTCAGTTCTGATTCTTGTCCTTATCCCTACTATCGCAACAATCGTTCTCCTTTTCCAACTTCCACCATAGGAATCTGTTTTCTTCTACTTCGCTCTAGGGATTATTGTATTTCTCATTCTCCCGTGTCTTTATATTGCTATACGCATTCATATACACGGTTTGTAATTTCTGTGTTTGTGATCGGCTTTATATTTCCTTTTATATTTCGGAGCTCCATGCTCTTGTTTTCTCTTCCCGACTTTAAGTCAAGCGAATAATGGTCCAAAATTCGTATGTATGAAGTTTCGAATGAACATGACTAATATTCTAAAAGAGAGATTGTAATAGCACGATCTTGATTGGTTAAATTACCAAAATTCAAGAGAAAAGATAGAACTATCAAGAAATTATGTTCTTGATATGTTTATGTATTAGATAGAATATAAGAGTCATGTAACATGGTACATGACGATGGTAGAGTCTGTGAATCATCACGTTCCATTTAAAAACTCATCATGACTTACTGTAATATAATCACGTTGATCAAGTGTCATTATATTATACTAACTCATGATTCAGTTCCCAACACTTCTTCAATAACATTCATATTTTTAGTTCAAATTTTTCAGAATTTAGAAACTAAAACAGTTTCCTTTCTGATGTAACACTGATATCGCGAATGATTTCAGATAAGAATAGTTATGAAAATATTTTCATAATTATCGAGGATATTTATAATGAAAGATACGATGATATGTTAGAATTTCAGAATCAAATTGTGATGAAGAAATTCATTCACGATGATTTAGAGTGGTTAAGGAGTAAGGTATTCGCTAAAGATTTCATCAGAAACAGAATCATCAAGATTCTTTATGTACAAGTTTAGTCCTTGTGATTTGTTCAGAATCTCCTTCATGGTTTGCTCAATTCATTTTTCCAGTACAATTTTTTTTTCATTGAGTGTTTCCATCACTCCATTCTTTATCATCAACTTTTGACTGTCAAGGCAGTCTTCAGTTTTCACTGCTTCATCAGCTTTTTCAAAACTTAGAAAACTGATTCCTAGGCTAAAGCGCTTTTCAGTATATGTATACATATAACTTTTGATGTAGAACGTTGTGAGATTCAAAATACTGGTTACCGATTCTCTGTAATTGGTATGGTTATTCTCGTTACAAGATGTAGGTGGGTATATGATAAGGTTTCGATAAAGATAGTGATTTTTATTTTTTATTTTTATTTATTTTTTGAAAGTCAAAGATCAATGAAGTTGCTGGTAAGTTTACTGCTAGTGTGGTGGGATATAAACGGTTCCTCGATAACGATAACGAAAGGCAACTTATATATTATGGTTATAATAAGGCTAGTACTATTGAAAAGTCAAAGTTGACTTGCTGGAGTTGTGACAAAATTGGCAAATTGGAGAGAGATTGTAAAGTTATTTTCGGTAATAACAACGCCAAAGGAGCTAGCACAGATACGTGTTAAACGATTCAGGTTCCTAATGTTTTCAGGTGCATAACTATATGCATCAATCTTTTCTTCCGTAGATGAAGTGCGGTTGGTTCATCCTCTCGATTGAGGTGTTTTCAAGAATCATGAAATGTTTGAACGCAGATTGTAATCGTCAAGATACAAATGAGGTTTAAGATGAAATCAAGTGGCAAACTTGAAGAATTATTTAGTTTCATATGTTATAATCAATATTTTAGTTCATTTTAATTGTCCAATGTTGATAGTCCACAGTTAATTGTCCACAGTTTGTAGTTCAATAATTCACATATAGTTTAATATATAATATTCGAATTAATTAATACGTATCGTGACCCATTGTATACATGTCTCGGACTCGATCACAACTCAAAGTATATATATTATTGTAGAATCAACCTCAACCCTGTATAGCTAACTCGATCATTACCGCATATAGAGTGTCTATGGTTATTCCAAATAATATATACAGATGCGTCGATATGATATGTCAAAACCTTGTATACGTGTCCCGATATTTAAAGTGCGTAAAATAAATAACAGAAATTAAATGACGATAAATAAAATTGCGATAATTAAACTGCGATAATAAAATGTAATCAGTTAGCTAGGAACAGTTAGCTAGGAACAGTTAGCACAGATTCTTAACAAAATTTCTCATAGTTAATTTGTTTGTTTCTAACAAATTTTATTTTGTCCAATGTTTTCTTCATTATGCCACTTGTTGGATTCTGATAAGTAAAAATCCAAATATGAGATTGAATGAAAATGGTTATTCTGCGGTGAACGGATTCGTATATTTGTGGATGTAAGTAGGATAGTAAATGACTGTTGAATCAGATTTAAAGAATGTACAGTGTAACTTATTAATGTGAAAACTAAATATTCCTCGGGTATTACCTACCCGTTAAAATATTTTCACCATTAACAGTTTGTACGAAAGAATTTTTAATTACAATCTTTATGAAAAATACATATACATATATATTTCTTCAGATGTAATCATGGATTTAATGAGTTAATGTGATATTAAACTCATTTGATTTTTGGTTTGAGCTAGAATAAGTAATCTCTAAAACTTTTAGAAACCACATATTCTTCGCAGAATATTTCTTCAATGAAGTTATGGATCAATACTTCATCGTTCATTGTTGTTGGTACTCCTTGGTATCTATGGTGCGTATGACGTTGATGCTCGAGGTACAGATTATGATGTTGAGGTGTGGGATGCGGATGTTGTGGATGGCGGTACTGGTCATGCTGCTGATGGTGGTACTGTTGTTGTCGGTGTTGTCGCTGGTGCTTGTAACCCTTGCACCATATTCTTCAAAGCCACTACCCGAGCACGAAGCTCGTTGACTTATTCTATTACACCGGGATGATTGTCGGTTCGGATGAGCGGATGAATAAGATCTAGGATTCGAGATAGTATATAATCATGACGAGATACTCTGGAAATGAGAGAGAAAATGGTATTACGGACAGGTTCGCCGGTAAGTGCTTCAGGTTCTTCGTCAAGAGGTAAATTCGGTTGACCGAAAGGATCGCCTTCTTCGCGTCTCCATTGATTAAGTCGACTTCGAACCCATCCCCAATTTAGCCAGAATTGGTGATGACTGATTGGTTGATCTATTCCGGTTACACTGTCTTCAGAGATTGAGTCAAAATCCATATCGGAATAGTTTTCGGAATATAAGGAATTTGAACTAGTTGCGAGTTCCGTCTTGTACGTTTAGATAAAGGGTTTTCGCTATGAAATGATTTTCGGGTATCGGGTGATATTCTAATTGCATAGAATACTTACATATAGTACAGAAGATCCCGTAGATTACGGAGAGAATTAAGGAAACGTGTCTGACAAAGTTTATTGTGATGAGATATCAATTTGTCTGTACACCATCTATGCAATAATTGCAATAAGACGTGTCGAGACTGAAAATGATAGGTAGATATTTTTCGACAAGAAATGATAAGCAAAACTTTTGACATGCAGACACGGTCGAAGTCCAGACTCACTAATGCATCTAAATAACTATCAGTTAGACACACTAATGCAAGACCTGGTTCGCTAAGACCACCGCTCTGATACCACATGAGACGACCCGTCCTAATCCATAAGGACGAATACAATAACATATGATTACATTGCTAGGTATTTGACATCTATATGATACATTTTACAAACATTGCATTCGTTTTTAAAAGACAAACTTTCATTTCAACGAAAGTTGACAGGCAAGCATGCTATCTCATAATATATCCAAACTATGAATGACTTATTATCAATCTTGATGAACTCAACGACTCGAATGCAACGTCTTTTGAAATATGCCATGAATGACTCCAAGTAATATCTTTAAAATGAGCAAATGCACAGCGGAAGATTTCCTTAATACCTGAGAATAAACATGCTTTAAAGTGTCAATCAAAAGGTTGGTGAGTTCATTAGTTTATCGTAAACAATAAAATTCATCATTTTAATAGACCACGAGATTTAATATTCCCATTTCCCATAAACATCATGCATAAAATTCATTCATATGGATTGAACACCTGGTAATCGACCTTAACAAGTTGCATATAGTATATCGCCATCATTCCGGGACAACTTCGGACATGATAAATTCGCCATCATTCTGTGACGACCCGGAGATTTCCGTCCAAATTTAAACTTGATCTTTATATGTTTCCGATATGATAAGCAAAGTCTATAATGTTGAGTCTTGAAACTTTTAGAACTATGTTCATATATCCAGTTCACCTTAGACTATGCCCGACGATTCACGAACAATTATTTGTAAATAATATGTATATAAGAAATTTATGATAATTCATTTCATATAAATAGTTATGTGGTAATATTATTTTGTTACATTAAAAATTATTATTATCAAGTATTAGCAATATTATTGTTATATATTGTTATCATCATCATTATTAATAAAATTATTATTTCTATTAAAAATTATTATTAATTATTGTTATTATTAAGATACAACTTATTATTGTTATCATTAACATTATTATTAATATTATTATTAACTCTGTTATTATTATCATTAATATTATTATTATTAGTATTTATTATTATTAATAATGTTATCAATATTATTATTAATATATTTATTATTAATTATTCTTTTTAATTAAATAAAATCATGGAGATAGATAGTTACAAAATAGGTTACCAATCTAATATGCTTTTATATTTTTCTCCCTAATTAGATCTTCCTTGTCTCCCAATTTTATCAAATTGATGATTTAATATATTAACTGGTACTATGTTTTGTCTGTGTCTATTTGTTCAGAATAAGATGTGTTCCCACTAACTATTATATCTAAACATATACATCTACATTACTTTATCACCTATCAATGTTATCTAGATATACATACAACTACATGAATCATAAATAAATTACAACTTTCTATCTCAAAACACGAGTCATGGACTGATAAAATCGTGCTTCTACAATTCTTTTTCTGTTTTACAGTTAAACGTCGAACCAACCTGCAAACCTTCCTAACTACTGCTGCGTTTTTCCTTCCTCATTCTCTATATTCCTATTCGAACCTCATAGGTACTCAAACACCATTCCTTCTATTGCAATTCGAGTGGTCCACAAACACTTATATACTTCAACATAATCACCAACTAGTCTACTTGCTAAATGCTCGACTGATACACCCAATTTCTACTTCAAATTCGAGCTGCTATAACTGCTATATAACTCGTGCCTGCTGCTGCTCGCGATTAACCAGCTGCTACTGCAGCCAGTCTCCACCTGTTTCGAATGGTTGCAGTTTACTAAACCATCACTAGACCCAAACCAGACCGTCACCCAAACTGTTGTCCTTGATGTTATGAAAACAACCCAAAAACATGTCTTTAATTCTCCTGTTGTTGTTACGGTTCAAAACCACCACCATCACCATCTTCAAACTAATGACTCCTAATTTTACTGTTCGATAGAGAGTTGATACCTGCAGCAGCTACTGTTGGTGCTCGGCTTCCAACAAATAAAAACCATCATCAAACAAGAACCATTATGATTTGCTACTACATATAAGTTTAAGGTTCGTGGATTAAATATTACCGTAAATGAAACTGTGTGCTTTCCCTTTTGCTTCACCACATCATCGAAAACCATTAAAGTTGTTACTGCTACTTGTTTTCCCCTGACCAAACCATGATGTATTATCACTAGTAATACATTATTTCATTACTTGGTTTGAAGCAAATCCAACAACTCATCACATCCTCTAGAATCGCCATCTGCAAAAACTATCTTCACCATAACAAAATATACCAAGAACATCATTAAAATTTTGCTATAAATATTTATTTTATTTTCCTACTCGATAACTCATTCAAACCTAGAACCCATGATTTTCTACTGTCTAATTCCATATTCTTTCGATCAGACCCAAAAATTTTGAATATAACAAATAATCTCATCAGTTTATTTGATTACCATCATCAAAACACCAAGGACATTAGTAATTGCTGCTATGGATCTACCATGTAAATACGTAGAAAATTATAAAGGGAGTATAGAAATTAAAAGAATAATAAAGAACCAAATTATCTACATCACCAATCAATGAAACGATTACTTACTTGAATCAAAGGATCGATTGATTAATGAATCGATTGAAGAGATGTTGACTTGAGAAGCGTTGAACGACCGAAACTATCCTGTGTCGTGTCTATGTGGAATGAAAACCCTAACTACCACCGGCCGATTTATCTCAATTTTAGTGATGGGCTTTTGATTGAAGCATTGGGCCATGTTTGGTTCATAGTCGGGCTGTGAGACTGTGACCCAACTCTGATTCGGGGGACGAGTTAAAAATAGATATCAAGCTAATTAAATCAGAAATGAGTAGGTGGCGTAATGGTTAAAGAGGTTTGCGTGTGAGCGAGAGGTCTCGGGTTCGATCCTCACTGGGTGCATTTTTTTGTTAGATGCTTTTAAAGGTAGTCTTCCTTTTAAAGATTATTATTATTATTATTATTATTATTATATTATTATTATTATTATTATTATTATTATTATTATTGTTGTTATAGTGATTATTATTATGTTGTTATTGTTATTGCTATTATTAAAAATTACAATTGTTATTATACATACTAAGATTAATAATATAATTAGTATTATTATAAATATCATTATCATTATCATTACTAGATTTATCATTGAAAATTATTAGTATCATCACTAATATTAGTATTAGTATAAGTATGATTTATATAATTATTACTACTAATTTTATCATTTTAAGTATCGTTATTAATATTATGATTAATTATCATTATTATTGATACTGTTAGTATTATAGTTATTAGTAATAATATCCTATTTAAATTTATAAGTATTAGACATGTTATTAACGTTAGTATTATTAAGATTATAAATATGTATTAATCGTATAACAATTTGTATATAAATATTCATAAATGACAAGTTATATACTTTCAAAATAATACTAATATATGAGATAAATATAACTACATATATGTTAAACATTTTGGATATATATACAAACTAAATAAGTATAATATATAATTTAAGATATAATATATAATTTTGTTCGATTACGATTATATATTTTAATATATATATACGATTAATATAGGTTCGTGAATCCAAGGCCAATCCTGCATTGTTCAGTTTTGTAATATGTATTTTTACTACAAAATACAGTATGGTGAGTTTCATTATTCCCTTTTTAAATGCTTTTGCAATATATATTTTTGGGACTGAGAATACATGCGCTGTTTTTATAACTGTTTTACGAAATAGACATAAGTACGTGAAACTACATTCTATGGTTGAATTATCAAAATCGAATATGCCCTTTTTATTAAGTCTGGTAATCTAAGAATTAGGGAACAGACACCCTAATTGACGCGAATCCTAAAGATAGATCTATCGGGCCCAACAAGCCCCATCCAAAGTACCAGATGCTTTAGTACTTCGAAATTTATATCATGTCCGAAGGAGGATCCCGGAATGATGGGGATATTCTTATATGCATATTGTGAATGTCGGTTACCAGGTGTTCAATCCATATGAATGATATTTTTGTCTCTATGCATGGGACGTATGTTTATGAGAAATGGAAATATGAAATCTTGTGGTCTATTAAAAATTATGAAATGATTATTTATGTTAAACTAATGAACTCACCAACCTTTTGGTTGACACTTTAAAGCATGTTTATTCTCAGGTATGAAAGAAATCTTCCGCTGTGCATTTGCTCATCTTAGAGATATTACTTGGAGTCATTCATGACATATTTCAAAAGACGTTGCATTCGAGTCGTTGAGTTCATCAAGATTATTATTAAGTCAATTATAGTAAGATATATTACGAAATGGTATGCATGTTGTCAACTTTCGATGTAATGAAAGATTGTCTTTTCAAAAAACGAATGCAATATTTGTAAAATGTATCATATAGAGGTCAAGTACCTCGCGATGTAATCAACTGTTGTGAATCGTTTATAATCGATATGGACTTCATCCGGATGGATTAGGATGGGGCATCACACATTCCGGGACAACTTCGGACATGATAAATTCGCCATCATTCTGGGACAACTTCGGACATGATAATTCGCCATCATTCCGGGACAACTTCGGACATGATAAATTCGCCATCATTCCGGGACAACTTCAGACATGATAAATTTGTCATCATTCCGGGACAACTTCAGACATGATAAATTCGCCATCATTCCGGGACAACTTCGGACATGATAAAAAGGGCATATTCGATTTCGATAATTCAACCATAGAATGTAGTTTTGATTACTTGTGTCTATTTCGTAAAACAGTTATAAAAGTAGCGCATGTATTCTCAGTCCCAAAAATATATATTGCAGAAGCATTTAAAAAGGGAGCAAATGAAACTCACGCATATAAATATTGTAAAACAGTTAATAAAGTATTTGCATGTATTTCCAGCCCAAAAATGTAATGAGTAAAGAGGGAGCAAATGAACTCACAATCCAATATTTTGTAGTAAAAATATTCATACGACGAAACTGAACAATGCAGGGTTGGCCTCGGATTCACGAACCTATATCATTCATATATATATATTAAAACATATACTTGTAATCGAATAAATATATATATTTTATTATTAGTGATGTAATTTGTATCTTTAATAATTTATAAGTTTCATTATTTATTTATATTTATATATAAAATCTTTATTTTTACACTTATGACATTAATAACGTCATTAGAACTTTTATTTTAGTAGTCATAATTATTTTAATAATAATGATATAGATAATACTGATACTAATAATAATGATAGTAAAATAATAATTTTAATAAAAATGATAGATTTAAAAGTAATGATTCTTTTAGTAATAATAATAATAATAATACAACTTGTATTTATAACAGTGATACTAATAATTATGTTTATGAAAAATAATAACATCATGTATTGTTTCATAATGATAATAATATTAATAATCCTAATCATAATATTAATAACAATAATATTAACAATAATAATAATACTTATAATAATAATATTAATAGTAGTAGTTTTTAATAAAAATGAAAAGTTTACTAACTAAGATAATGAAAATAATACTTCCGATAATAATACCTAATACTTAATAATAACGATCTTATTACTAATGATAATGTTAATAATAATACTACTTACTAATACTACTAATGGTAATAATATTAATAATAATAATAATAATCACAATAATGAAAATTATAATTATAAATGCTAACTAATACTTATATTAATAATAATAATAATAACTAGTAGTGCATAGCTAATATTAATAATAACTATAATAATTCTAATAATAATTATGATAATTGCAATACTTGTAATAACACTAATTAAAATTAATAATAACATCATTAATAATAATAATAACAATAATAATAATAATAATGATAATAATAATAATAATAATATTAATGAAAATAAAAATATAAAAGTGTATACCATTTTGAAAGTTTTTCTAAAAAGAAATGCCCACGACGGGGCTCGAACCCTTGACCTCTCGTAAACCCGAACCAACATCCAACCATCCGTCTGTCATCTATTTTTCTGATTTAAGTGACAAGTAATTATGTTTAACCCTTAAAGCCGTCTGTTCTTCTTCTTCATCCATAACAATTCGACCATCGCCATAATTATCATATCAGCTAATTTAATTGTTGGGTTAAGGTTATATAATAGAAGCAAACACACACGTTTTTGTGAACTAAATCAACAGACAAAAGAAATTAAAACAGAAAGGAATTAAAGAATTTAAAATGGGGACAGATATGAAGAACACTTTAATGAACTTGAAATCGAATTCGACATTAAAGGCTGTTTTAGACCACGATGTCAACATGAACAAGTTTCTAAATTGTTATTAAAAGCTTTATGAATACTCAATTTAACTTGAAACCTCGAATTGAACTCAAATTTTACAAAGAACAGAATCGTTGACTTTTGAAATCTAAACTTTGACTCCAAAATTGGAACTCGATAGTAAAAATTGGGTTTTGAGATTTTGCAGATAGTTGGAAAAGATAATTCCTAACAACTCTACATTTATAGATTTTGAATTTTCATTCGGAATCGATCTATTGGTAAAAAGTGACACAACAGAGGACCGACGGGTTTTATTTTATGTTCTTTGATTTCATTTAGCGAATTGTTGTAATTGTTATATCTAGTGTGATGAATAATTGAAGTAGAAACATGATGTGATTAATTGAGATGGATGTTTAACGAATTAAGACAATATTACATCGACAACTAGTACCAATTTGCAACAGAATAAGAAGGAAAATAACAACGAATATAATCCTGTAAATCAGTTCGTACGATTCAAATATTTTATCATCAGATAAATAATTTAAATGTGTCTGTGATATATATATAACAGAATACGTATTGTATATAGGTATATAACTGTATTATAGTTGTATATGTATTAGTTTATACATATAGTCTTATTATATATATATATATATATACATACATATATATATATATATATATATATATATATATATATATATATATATATATATATATATTTTATGTATTTAGGCATGTTTATTTATTTATCTATTTTTATATATAATTATAAATAAATAACTGAAATTTATATATGCATTTATATTTATATATAACAGTATTTGTAATCATATATCTGTATGTATATTATTTGTGTATATAAATAGTTTTATCATTTAATAAATATTACTATAATAGTAATAATACTAATAATAATAATAATAATAAATAATAATACAGATAATAAAAATGATAATAATAATATTATTTATGATAATAATAATATTTTATCCTATTTATAATAATAATGATAACTATAATAATTTTTAATAATATAGGTAATAATAATTTTGAAAATAATGATAATAATTATGATAGTGACTAAATCATAATTTTATTACTAAGTATAATATAATGATATTAATGATGATAACCATAATTTTTAGTAACAATTTAAATGTATAACCTTTCATATCTATATACATTATATATAGTTATACTAATAATACTGATACTATGATTAATACTAATTATACGAAAGTAATATTAGTATAATAACTATATTTTGATTTGTTTACATAACCATCGAGTGTTGCAATCGTTTACTAAATGAATTCAAAACCAAATATATATATACATTCAATATACTTTATATATATATATATTTTAAATACTAATTATTTTTTTTAAACCAATAAAATTATTATTATCATATATTTACAAATAATATTCATATACACATAAATGTTCGTGAATCGTCGAGCACGGTCAAAGGGTAATTGATTACATGAATGAAATTTCAAAATTTTTGAGATTCAACTTTACAAACTTTGCTTATCGTGTCGAAATCATATAGAGATTAAGTTTAAATTTGATCGAAAATTTTCGGGTCGTCACAGAGGGAGAGGGAGAGGGGAGAGTGTCGATTGAATTAGGTGAATTATGAGGCTCCTAGCTTTCTAATTTCCTTTTCTATCTTGATTTAGGGCCTAGTACTTCCCACTAATGACCCAACTAGCAAGTAATGGACCAAAACAATCCAATTAAGGGGTGTTGGGGAGGGTTAGCCCGAATGGCCCTTTTATGGGGTCTCGCGCTCGTTTTTGCTTAACTTTTGGTAAGCGCGTGGTCCGTTTCGAGTGCCGTTAATCGTACCCGGGTCTCCGGAACGTTAACTAGTCGTTGAAACAAAATCACCGGATTTAATTCATTAAATAATTAATAAATTAAATTAGTTTTTCTTAAAGTTAATAATTATTGAAAATAATTATTTCGTCATTTTTCTGAGTTCCGTAACCTGAAAAGCTTTCAAGGCGATTAACTTAATCGTAACGTTTTCTAGTTATTTTATTTCCGAAATAAATTCATAAATTAATTAACATAACCTATTAATTTAAGAATCTCTCTAATAAGCATGTATTTAATTCTATTAAACACAGAAGTCTAAGTAACTACCGTTAAATACTTAACGGATAAGTAACGATAGTAAATGAAAAAAGTCAGGTTGTTACAGTGTGTCAGTCGACTGTCAGACTATGATAGTCGATCGTTTGTATAATTATTTTGATACATAGCAGGTACTTCAAATTCAACTTTTAGCGAGACATTAAGTTTTAGTCATTTATTTCAAGAAAAAAATAAAAAATAAAATAATTCAGTGCTTAAGTGCCTTTTGGGCTTGACTAGATTAGGAGTATAGGACCGTGCATGGGCCAGAACCATACTGGTTGCGCTTTGTGAATCAATAGCATATTGAAATTGGGTTTTGTGGAGAAGTTCAAAACGGTCTGTTTATTGATTCAAAACGTTTGTCAAGCACTCGACTACCATAATTGACTAATTGAAGATGAGAAGTTGGCTAAAATACTTTTGTTTTTTAAAGTGTTTAACAATATGCCCTCAAGAGATTGTAATTACAAAAATGCTTCTTGAAAACGCACTACGTACCATGCTTAGTGCTCGATGTAAGATGCGTGTTACCTAGATATTCACCGAGACAATTATTTTTTCACTGGAACACGCACCAAGCACCACGCATCACGCACTTTGCATGGTGCTTGTTGCGCAAGAACTTTTAATGACTGTATCTTTTGACTCGTAGCTCCGATTTAGTCACTTTTTTCTCTTTTGAAAATGTGTATATTTTCGAGATTTATCTATTGGGAAGCTTGTTAAGTGAGAAAAATAATTTTGAAATTTGAGATCTAAATAAAAAATGCTCCATTTGTGAAATGTGACGTTTATTAAAATTGATTGATGGGTTTCGTGTACTTTTAGTTAAGATTGATGATAAATTTAACGGATAACAAATTAGAATGTTCTATAGAAAATTATGAGCGTCAAAGTATGTTAATAAGTCAAAAGCAACGAAAACGTCAAAATTGAAGGTCTTCGAGGTTGAATTTCGAAAAAAACTCAGGACAAAATGCCTTCGGCTGTTTGCCAACTGATAGATCTCGATAAGATACAAGTCTAAGTATGTATTCAAGAATCTCTCTAATAAGCATGTATTTAATTCTATTAAACACACAAGTCTAAGTGACCACCGTTAAATACTTAACGGACAAGTAACGATAGTAAACGGAAAAAGTCGGGTTGTTAAATTACCCACCTGTTATAAAAAATTTCGTCCCGAAATTTTAGTGCTCATCCGCTGTAGTCGTCTCCTCGGGAAACAATTGCGGATACTTAAGTTTCATCTGGTCTTCACATTCCCACGTGAATTTTGGTCCTCTACGGGCATTCCATCTAACCTTAACGAGTGGAATTCTGCTTTGCTTTAGTTGCTTAATCTCGTGACCCATAATCTCAACAGGTTCTTCAATGAAATTAAGTTTAGGTTCAACTTGCACTTCGTCTAAGGGAATTACCAAACTTTCATCTGATAAACATTTCTTCAAATTGGAAACATGAAAAGTATCGTGAATCTCACTAAGTTCTTGCGGTAGCTTCAGCTTATACGCTGCTGGACCAATTCTTTCGGTAATCTCAAACGGTCCAATATACCTCGGACTTAACTTTCCTCTTTTGCCAAAACGCACTACACCCTTCCAGGGTGATACCTTGAGCATAACTTTGTCTCCAACCTGAAATTCCAAATCTTTCCTTCTAATATTGGCATAACTCTTTTGACGATCTCGCGCTATTTTCATTCTCTCTCGTATCTGTGCTATCTTCTCAGTCATCTCGTGTACAATCTCAGGACCAGTTAACTGACTATCTCCTAACTCAGTCCAACATATAGGTGATCTGCACTTTCTGCCATACAGTGCTTTAAAAGGCGCTACCTTTATACTTGCGTGATAACTGTTGTTGTAAGAAAACTCTACTAACGGTAGATGTCTATCCCATCCAATTCTAAAGTCAATAACACATGCCCTTAACATATCTTCTAGTGTCTGAATGGTTCGCTCACTTTGACCATCAGTCTGTGGATGGTATGCTGTACTCATGTCTAAACGAGTTCCCATAGCATCTTGCATAGCTTGCCAGAATCTAGATGTAAATCTACTATCTCTGTTGGAAATAATGGATAGCGGCACTCCATGCCGAGAAACTACTTCCTTTATGTAGATCTGTGCCAACCTCTCCATCTTATCCGTTTCCTTAATCGGTAGAAAATGAGCAGACTTCGTAAGACGATCAACGATAACCCAAATCGTATCATAACCTCCTACCGTTTTAGGCAACTTAGTGATAAAATCCATTGTAATATTCTCCCACTTCCATTGTGTGGCTGTGTCAACAATCCTGACGATTTCTGATGCTCTGCCTTAACTTTAGCACAAGTCAAGCACTTACCAACATAAGTAGCGATATCAACTTTCATATTAGGCCACCAATACAGTGCCTTAATATCTTGGTACATCTTGTCAGATCCAGGGTGAATAGAATACCTTGTTTTGTGCGCCTCTTCTAGCACTAGTTCCCTTAATCCGCCAAACTTCGGTACCCAAATTCTGTCGATAAAATATCGGGTTCCATCATCTCGAGTAATGAACTTCTTATCGATTCCTCGAAGCGATTCGGTAGCAACATTCTCTTCTTTCAACGCCTCTAACTGTGCGTCACGTACCTGAGAAGTAAGGTTCCTTCGAATAGTCAAATTCAATGCTCTAACTCGGATAGGCTTAACTCTCTCTTTCTTACTCAAAGCATCTGCCACTACATTAGCCTTACCAGGATGGTAGCTAATGTCGCAGTCGTAGTAATTCAATAGTTCGATCCAACGCCTTTGTCTCATATTAAGCTGTTTCTGATCAAAAATATGCTGCAAACTCTTGTGATCCGTGAAAACAGTAAACTTAGTACCATACAGATAGTGTCTCCACATCTTCAATGCAAAGATTGTAGCACCAAGTTCTAAATCGTGAGTCGTGTAATTCAACTCACGTATCTTCAATTGTCATGATCCATACGCAATCACTTTCTTACGTTGCATCAACACGCAACCAAAACCCTGTCGTGAAGCGTTGCAGTAAACCACGAAATCCTCAGTTCCTTCGGGTAAAGACAAAATCGGTGCAGTCGTTAACTTCTCTTTTAACAACTGAAATGCAGCTTCATGCAACTCTGTCCATTCATACTTCTTACCCTTGTGAGTCAATGTTGTTAACAGTCGGACAAAAGTAGAAAATCCTTCAATGAATCTTCTATAATAACCGGCGAGACCTAAGAATTGTCGTATCTGTGTTGGAGACTTAGGAGTCTCCCATTTCTTAACCGTCTCTATCTTCGCAGGATCAACTTGGATACCATTGACACCTACGATATGACCCAAAAATTGCGCTTCTTGCAGCCAAAAGTCACATTTCGAAAATTTCGCGTACAACTGCTCCTTCCTGAGCATCTCTAGTAACAAACGGAGATGTTGTTCATGTTCCTCCTCATTCTTAGAGTATACCAGAATATCATCGATAAACACAATAATAAACTTGTCTAGATATGGCTTACACACACGGTTCATGAGATCCATGAACACAGCCGGTGCGTTCGTCAATCCAAACGGCATTACACACGGTTCTGAGCTAACGGTCATTGATGTTGGGACCACGCCCGGTCGTTGATGCTGGGACCACGCCCGGTCATTGATGTTGGGATCGCGCCCGCATTAATCTGCGCCTCGTGTGAGGGGGGCGTGTTGAGTAAATCATCCCACATCGGCCTTGGGTAAAAATATTGTAGTGCTTATAATAGCTTGGGTTCCTCATCCACTCGAGTTAACTTTTAGGGTTAAATTGGGCTCAAGTCTATTATTTCACAATGTCCAACTAAATTACAAATATACCCAAAACTATAATTATTTAATTGTAGTTAGAAATGAGAATTAGAATTCCCAAAATCATAAGGAATTATTTATATATATAGTCATTAATGGTAATGACTAATATACGTTAAGGACAATTTTTAATATTATCATTAAAATGTTGACACATTCATAAATATAAATATTGTACATTAATTATCAATATGCAAAGGGACACATAATTTGTTAAGGTCGAAATACACATATTATTAGACCACAGATAACGCAGGCGTTTGTCGCCATATGCCACCCACAAACGCCCGGAATGGGCGTTTGTATCGGGGCGTTTGTCACGAAAAAACGCTGGTACAAACGCATCAGTAGGGGACGTGGCACGTTTTGATTGGTCTAAATTTCATAGCCGTTATAAGCTAGCCGTTGCTGATTTTTCTCTCTCTTTTTATTCTATAAATACACTCTTTATTTTCATTTTCACACACTCATATATATATAAAAGTTTATATCTTCTTTTTGTTTTAGAAAATAAAAAATATGGATTTTTTAGCCTTAAGTATCGATTTGTTATTCGATTCAACGTCGTCCGAAGAAGAGGAAGAAATCTAACCAAGAACTCGTTTTCAAAGACAACCACGACGTTTTTTAAATAGAGATCGTGAAGCAGCGGGTCAATTATTGTGGAGCGATTACTTTTGTGAAAATCCGACTTTTCCAGACGACATTTTCAAGAGACGATTTCGGATGCGCAAAGTTTTATTTCTCCGTATCCAAGACGGTATTCTTCAACACTCTTATACTTCTAATGCCCCCGATCATTTTACTTTTTTCCAACAACGTCCGGATGCACTTTGACGTGTTGGTTTCTCAACTATTCAAAAAATAACTTGCGCGTTACGGCAATTGTTGTATGGGATGACCGCGGATATATTTGATGAATATATTAAAATGGCGGAAAAAACGGGTTATGTTACTTTAAATAATTTTTGCAAGTGTATAATTGACTTATATGGGCGGGAATATTTGAGGAAGCCTAATGCAACTGACATTGCTCGGTTGTATTCGGCGCACGAGGAGAAACATGGTTTCAAGGGAATGTTGGGTAGTATTGACTGTATGCATTGGGCATGGAAAAATTGTCCCGTTGCATGGAAAGGTCAATATACGAGAGGTGGTCACGGTCACCCGACGATCATGCTTGAAGTGGTTGCTTCATACGATATGTGAATATGGCATGCGTTTTTTGGGATGACGGGTTCAAACAATGACATTAATGTGTCAAATCATTCTCCGTTGTTTGATTCTCTTCGTAAGGATAGAGTCGCACCTTCACTGTTTGAAGTAAACGGAAACCAGTATCCCTTTGGTTACTACTTGGCGGACGGGATATATCCCGATTGGACATCACTAATAAAGGGGTATACGACTCCTATTGAAGAGCCTAGGAAAAAATTTACTAAATTTCAAGCGAGTGCTAGAAAGGATGTTGAGCGTACATTTGGTGTTTTACATGGTCGGTTTGCGATTTTAAAAACACCGGCACGAGTTATGAGTGTTAATAAGATGAGAAGGATAATGTATAGTTGTATTGTTATGCACAACATGATACAAGAAGATAATGGGTTTGCATTAAGTACTTGGGAACAAGAATGGTTAGATAAACCCGAAAACCGGCCTCGTCGGAATATTCGGAGAAGGGTCAAAGATCGTCGATCACGAGAGAAAGAGATTCGCGATCGAGACGTGCACGATCAACTTCATGAAGATTTAACGGCTCATATTTGGAACCTCCCGCCAAACTTTCGCTCGATGCATAACTAGTGTTTTTTTAATAATGTATTGTAATGTTTTTTTTTGCGTGTATTTTTTTTAATTGTAATGTTTTTTTAAAAAAAATTAATGTACTTTTGTCTAATTTATTTTATATTTTGTATTAAACAAAATAAAAAATAATTTAAAAACAATTAAAAAAAAGAAAAAGAAAATGCCACGTCACAGTCTTACCATGACAAAAGCCCCCATTACAACTCCCCCCAAAATGTCATGGCCCAGTCACAGTTTTTTTTCCCAAAAAGTGCATCTCACCCACTCCACGTCACAATCACCAATATCTGTGGTCTTAAGTTGTCCCGTTGTCTTTTATAACAAACCTAGGAAATGTGATGTCGTTGCCATTTTTTCATGTATTATTTATGAGCATGCTGATTGCTTAAAACTAAAATTGGGAAAAAACTTAAATTTTGTTTGAAAATGCGTAACTATTTCTGTCTTACTTTCTTGTAGAGTAGATCGACGTAGGGATGGCAATGGGCGAGAAAAGCCCGTGACCCGCGGGTACCCGATCCGCGATGGGCGGGTAAAATCATTAAATCTTACCCGCGGGCACGGGTACGGGTAAAAATTTATACCCGCCGACGGGTTGCGGGCGGGTCGCAGGTATGTACTACCCATCGCGGGTAAAACCCGACCCGTGAATACATGAGACTTTTCTTAATTTACCCACGAATAAATACTTACAATTATTAAATTTAAAAGTTATTTTACTAGTATTTTAATAATGATTAAAAATATAATATTATATAAACTTAATTTTCACGTCATTATACATATAGTTTGTACATATGATTTTATAATTAATAAATTTATTTGAATTTTCTAATAAAAAATTATATATTATTATTACCCGCGGGTTACCCGCGGGTCACGGGTACCCGCGGATCACGGGCATGGGCCAAATGTTTTTACCCGTGGGCGGGTAGCGGGTTTCAACATGCAAAAAAGAAACCCGACGGGCGGGTCGCGGGTATATAGAACCCGTGCCCGTTACCCGCGGGTGCCATCCCTAGATCGACGTTTATAATGCTTGAGAACTACTTGCAACATATAAAAATCGATTAAATACACAACTGAAAAAATGTAATAAAAAAATAGAATGGATATAATGATATGATCCACTTGACATCAGAGCGAAATTGGGGTTGGATACTAATGTTTTATGCAGGAATATTTCAGGTCGCACCATTTGAAAAGAGATTATCAAAGCCGGAAAAGTCGCAGACAAATTAGGCACTTCCTTCCTTCATCGATTTCAAAGCGCATCGGCAATGGCACATCGATTAGTTTCTGGCATGACATTTGGATCGGATCCGAAACTCTCAAAACTCTGTTTCATAGATTATTCATGTTGCAATCTCAAAAAGAAGCAACTGTTGCCGAAAGAATATCGAATGTTAATTCCAATTCAATCGGAATTTGGGATTGGTCCCGAGCACCTAGCGGTCAAGCATTGGATGAACTTACGGAACTCACTAATTTAATATCATCCGTAAGTATTTCGGATCGCCCCGATTCATGGAAATTCTCCCTCGACGCATCCGGCATCTTCACTACATCATCATTGTCAAATTTGATTAATACACTTAAGTACGACGTCCACTCTCGAAACATATTACTTCCCCGCAACAAATACGTTCCACAAAAGGTCTTCATATTCACATGGAGAGTCATTCAACTAAAAATCTCAGTTAGAAGTGAACTTGACAAAAAAGGAATTGATCTATGTGACAACCCGGAAATTTCTGACCAAATTTAAACTTTATCTTTATATTATTCCGACACGATAAGCAAAGTTTGTTAAGTTGAATCTCAAGAAGTGTAAACTGTATTCATACATTCATTTAACCTTGACCAAACCCTGACGATTCACGAACCATTATAATTGGATTGGAAAATATATATATATATATATATATATATATATATATATATATATATATATATATATATATATATATATATATATATATATTACAAAAATATAATATTAACTTAGTCAAAAAAAACGTCCTGATTTAAAATAATATATTTTGATAAACAACGAGTCACTGATTTATAGAAGCAAATGACCACAACGCTCAATTTTATAAGTTACATTTTTTATAAGGTATTTTATTGATGAGTAAGTCAAATTATTAATAAGGGTACACGTCGCGTAACGTAAAAGGCTAGTTTTCTAAACGTACGAAAGTGCGTTCGAAAAACCGAAAGTGGTATACGAGTCGAGTATCAACGTGAGAGTCAACGGACCTAAAATTACAAGTCAACTATGTACATGAATATAATATAATATATATATAATTAATATAAATTATATATATATATATTATATATATATATAATAATATGTAGACAAACAAGAAAACAAAAAAATTGTGAGCTGGATTTTGGAGCCATGCGACCGCATGAGAAATAGGCATAAAACCCATGCGATCGTATGGCAGTCAGAATTCAGAAACATTCTATAAATTGGCCAGTTTGCTCAACACATACACACATATTAATATCTATATTACTCCGTATTATATTTTATATTTATTATTTATATTATTATTATTATTAAGATTAATATTATTATTAATCTTATAATTAGGAGTATTATTATTAGTATTATTATACATAAAATACTACGACGAGGTCATGAGCGAATTTTTTCAAACAAGCCTTCCAAGCGGGATAGAGCTAGGGAAACTATGGGTTATAACTATGGAGGTTATGGGTAATGTTCGTGAGTATTGTTCGCAAGTCAAACTAGTATTTATCATCTCTGTTGCGTCTACGTACTTTTCTGCAATATTGAATCACAATATTGATACGTAAGCATTTATATCTTATCTTTTATATATTAATATTGTATCCATGTCTAGTGCTCGAGTATATATGTTTATGCATGCTTGTATGCTTTAATTTTGTCGTTAGATAGTTTATGATGAATCACGAATTTGATACATATATTATTGATAAAAGGTATATGATATACATGTCATTGAAAAGCTGTCGAAAAATTAATAACTTTTCATTTAGAAATCGTATGTTTTCGATGAACGGATTAAAAGTTATGGTCAACTGAATTATAATTAACATTAATTGAAATTGCTTTTGAATCTGTAATTGATATTTAAACAACTTGTTTATAAGATTGATAAATTAGATTTTCAAATATTACTAATCGAGTAAATGAATTTTTATATAAGGCACGTCTCGTCTTGTTGAACAATTGTCAAAGTTGACTGTCTTATCATGTTTTAAAGCTTTATAAACACTATAATATGATTTTTCAAGTATTGGAAAACTATATGAAAATCATGTTCGATTGCCATGATAATTCAAATATAATATAGCCCCTGAAATAAATAATATTTTGAGTGTGATAAACTATAAATTCGTTCAATTATCAAGACTTATACTATGTTAATAAACATGTATAGATTTAAAGATCATATTGGGCCAGGTTGACTTTTGAGATGACTTTTGTTAAACTTCTGCATGTCGGTCTCGAGCATTAGGATTGTGATACACTATGACCCAATCTAGTTTATTAGACATGTATTGACAAACATATGTTCTCTAGGTTGAGATCTACGGTTAATCTTGCATTCCGAATTACGGTCACTTTTTGATGAATGACCTTACGTGCTGCTAAGGTGAGTTTCATTTGCTCCCTTTTTAAATGCTTTTGCAATATATATTTTTAGGCTGAGAATACATGCACTTTATTTTAAACAATGGACACAAGTACATACTAAATTCTATACTGAGTTTGAACCGAAAATCCCTTAGCTTTGGTAACTAGTAACTGCCGGTTATAAGAACTGGTGGGTGCGAGTAGTAGTATATGGATCCATAGAGCTTGATATCCCCGTCTGAGCTAGAGCACTAGCCTTTTAATGGACGTATGCTATTTGAGAAGCTTACACGTTGGTTTGCGTGTATTATTAAGATGATTATACAAAGGGTACAAATTATATATACGTTAAGTTTAGTTACCAGGGTGCTCAATTTCGTAGAATATTTTGATAAACATTTCTGGATGGAACAACTGAAATCTTGTGATCCACCTTTATATACAGATTATGCGCAATAATAAAACTATGAACTCACCAACCTTTGTGTGGACACTTTTAAACATGTTTATTCTCAGGTTTCTAGAAGTCTTCCGCTGTTTGCTTATACGTTATACAAGCTATGTGCATAGAGTCATAGATGCTTTATTCAAGAAAACTTTGCATTCACAAAATCATCACCATGTATCTTATTTTGACTGCATTGTCAACGGATGTAGTATTGTAAACTATTATATACGGTGATTGTCTATACGTAGAAATCATCAGACATCGAAAACCTTGGATTTATATATTCATTTATGGTGTGTGTAAGACCATTTAAGATTATAAGAAAACGGAAGCGTGTAATTACCAATTTACTTGTTTAATCTTTAAACCAATTAAAGCTAAATCCCACAAGGATCAAGTTATGAAATTATGCTTACAAATTAACAAGAAAGGAAAGAGTTTTATACCTCCTTAAAACAAGTTTAAGGGCTGTCCAAAATGGTAGTAAGATGATGAACAAATGTGTAGAACTTCAAGCCTTTGATCCTCCAACACCACCCTTAAGTTAGCTAGACTTTATAACCTTAACACCCTTGTTAATCTAGCTTGAAACCCACTTCCTTTGAACCCAAAAATCTGGACAGCAAACTCTTCAAGAGATGATGTTGAATGCAAGTTTCAAAAGCATGAAACCTCAAGAGATTATACCCCAAACTATGCACCAACACCCTAGCTATTGGTTAGGATTTATTACACTTGAATTTCACTTGTTAATGAGCTTGAACAACCCTTTGTTTCAGCCCTTAACCACGTTTTTGGACAGCCACATGGGGCTGGAAAAACTGAGCAGTTTGCAAGCTTATTGATGTGTTTTAATGCATGTGTGTGTGTAGAACACTATGTCTTGGTCTTGGTTAAGCATGGGTGGTCACTAATAAACAATTGCATGCTTATTACAACTCCCATGTCACTCACATTACCATGTTATTATATAAAGTAGTTGTTAAAAGACTGATTTGTGAAATCAGTTTTTATAAAACTTAATTTTATAAAACTCATTTTATAAGCTTGCATATTTGTTATGTATATTTTACAAAACCAATTTATAAAATGTAACATAACTTAATTAATTATTTAACCTATAAATAATTAAATCCTTATATAAATTATTCCATAATTTATATATACATATCAAGTGTTAATAATTTAGAAACCATTTTCTAAAATTCAAGTGTCGCGTATTTAATCAACGAACCAATCGCTAAGATCAAATACGAATAAGGTGTCGGTAAGTTTGCTATTGGGTATGACCCGACTTGGATCATAACCTATTAGCCACATTAATTTAATATGTCTCTCGGGCATATGAAATACCTTCAATCTCCCACTTGCACGAGAAACATAAGAAATTAATGCAAGTGATGGATACAGCCTAACACACCGTCCACCACCCCCAATATGTTATGACTTTGTGCCATTCAATAACATCATCCTTTTTGAGTACCCAACTCGAATTGATATATAGGTGAATCTTTTCATTATATCCTTTAATCCTAGATGTCATGTCAAATCCAAGAGATACAGAGTGACCACTCTCTTTTAGATTTAACTTTATCAGGCCTTAGACATCTGACTCTCAACGAATAAGAGGGACAAATTCCATCTTGACTACATACGTCCTAGATACACACTTTGCATTATACCTGAGCTCTTCCTTATGTACTACCATATTTCAGAATAGCGAAGGAAAGAATCAAGGCATAATACTCGGTGAATATTAGGACCCAATATGTATCTCAGGTCAGAGGATACTATGATATTCGCCTTTACTCAAGATTACATGTGATCAACCACAAAGGCTCCATATAGTAAGTCTTGAGAGCGGGTCTTCCAATATTTGTATCCCACAAATATCTATGAACCTTGGTAGCAACCTAGCCCTACATTCATTCCGTGAATGTATACCAATCCAAGTTCATAATAGTCTAAACCTCACACTCATTCCCATAAATGTGATCGACTACGGAATTTAGAATAATGTCTTATTCATGGATAAAATATGCAAAATGGGAACATAACTCAAAATAAACTAACCAATAATTATATTAATGAGTTTGAACCAATTCGTTCCATTACAATACTTAAAACAGATCATGACCAATCACTAGAATATCGAAGCCCTAATGCACTAACATGCCCTTCATGTTTTGCTCCATGTAAGAGCTTCGTGAGTGGATCCGCTATATTAAGATCTGTGTGAACCTTGCGAATACATATCTTTCCTTTTTCAACTTCATCCCTTATGTAGTTGAATCTCCGCTCAATGTGATGGGTCTTTTGGTGAGCACGAGGTTCCTTGATTTGAGCAATCACACCCTCGTTATCACAAAAGATCTCAAGAGGGTCCTGAATGGAAGGGACCACTACTAAGTCGTCGATGAATTTCTTCATCCATGCAGCTTCCTCAGCTGCCAATGGGACGGCGATGTATTCTGATTCTGTAGTGAATAAAGCAACAACATTCTATTTTTAACTCTTCCAAGGGACCGCACCTTCAGTTTGGAAGCTCGCGTCCACGTAACCTTTTACAGCGAGTTCCTCCTCACCAGACCCGTATATATGAAACATATCCTTAGTCCTTCTAAGGTATTTCAATATACTTTTAACCGCAGTCCCATGACTAATTCCCGGGTTATTCTGGTATCTACTTGTCATTCTAAGAGCGCATGACACATCCGTTCTAGTGCATATCATCGCATACATGATTGACCCAATAGCAGACGCATATGGGACATTCTTATGCTTTCTTGTTCATCTTTCGTGGTGGGGCACTGAGATGAACTGAGAAACGCCCCTCTTTGAAAAGGTACCAAACCTTTCTTAGAGTTTACTTCTTGAACCTTTTCAAGCCTTTTTAATGTATGCACTTTGATTCAAACCTATCAATTTCTTGGATCTATCCCTGTAGATCCTAATCCCAAAATGTATTGTGCTTCTCCAGTATCCTTAATGGAGAAGCAGCTACTTAGCCAAGTCTTAACTCCTCGCATTTGCTGAATATCATTCCCAAATAATAATATATCATCCACATATAGTACAAGGAACATGACAGTACTCCCACTAGCTTTCTTGTATACACAAGCGTCATCACCGTTATTAATGAAGTCAAATTTCTTGACTTCCTCATTAAAACGATGATTCCACATTATCGATGCTTGTTTTAATCCGTAGATTGATTTCTTTAACTTGTATACTTTATTCGGATATTTCAGATCAACAAAACCTTTAGGCTGAACCATATAGACATCTTCCTTAAGATATCCATTTAGTAAAGCAGTTTTGACATCTATTTGCCATATCATAAAATCATAATGAGAAGCAATGGCAAATAATATCCTAATAGACTTTAGCATCACCACGGGTTTAAAAGGTTTCATCATAGTCAATTCCTTGAGTTTGAGTGAAACCTCTTGCTATAAGTCTAGCCTTGTATGTATCCAAGTTTCCATGTATGTTGGTTTTCTCCTTGAGAAGCCATTTACAATCAACTAGCCTAGAGCCAGGAGGTTGCGTAACAAGTTCCCAAACTTGGTTGTCATACATGGATTGCATCTCAGATTTCATGGCTTCCTGCCATCTATCTTTATCAATCCTTGATAAAGCATCTTGGTAGTTTGTTGGTTCATCCAAATCAACCGTATAGCAACCATCTATGAGAAACCCATATCTCTCAGGAGGATTGCTAATCCTACCAGATCTACGAATGTCTTGTGTATTTTGATCATCCATTTGATCACTATCAACATTTTCATGTTGTGTGCTAGTGTTAACTAATTGTGTATCATCTACTTGATCTTGAACCTCTTCAAGATCTATTTTCCTTTCACTATTTCCTTCCATTAGGAACTTAGTTTCAAGGAATTCCGCCTTCCGAGCAACAAATACATTCTGCTCGGATGGATCATAGAAATAGTATCCCATATCATCCTTGGGATATCCTATGAAGATACACTTCGTGGATCGAGTATTCAACTTATTAGGGACGTAACGCTTAGGATAAGCTTCACATCCCCATACCTTTAAGTATGATAGAGATGGAGGTTTTCCAAACCACATCTCATGAGGAGTTCGTTCCACTTTCTTGGTTGGGGCTATATTTAAAATACGAGCCGCGGAGCTTAGACAATAACCCCAAAATGATAAAGGTAACGAGCTTCTTGCCATCATAGATCGAACCATATCCATTAGGGTTCGGTTCCTCCTTTCGGACACTCCATTAAGTTGGGGTGTTCCTGGTGGAGTAAGTTGTGAGATAATCCCACAACTCCTAAGATGATCTTGGAAGGCATCGCTTAGGTATTCACCTCCTCTATTGGTACGAAGTACCTTGATTGTCTTATTGAGTTGATTTTGTACTTCGTTTTGATATTCCTTGAATACTTCAAAAGTTTCGTCCTTGTGTCTTAATAAGTAGACATATCCGAAATGACTGAAGTCATCAATGAAAGTAACGAAGTATCTTTCACCATTCCTAGCTATGGGCTTAAAGGGTCCACATACATCCGAATGTATTAATCTCAATAAGTCCTTAGCCCTTTCATAGGTCCCTTTGAAAGGTGCTTTAGTCATTTTGCCTTGCAAACAAGATTCACATACATCAAACGAGTCTAGTTCATTTGATTTCAAAAGTCCATTCTTTTGAAGTGTATGCATTCGATTCTTGTTTATGTGACCAAGGCGACAATGCCATAAATAGGAATCACTCAAATCCCTTTTGAGTTTCTTGGTGTTTGCATGGTATATTGAGCTATTGTATGATGTGTCATCATGAACCAATTCATAAATTCCATTTGAAGGCGTAGCCTTAAAATAGAATACATTATCCAAAGAAACATGGATATCATCATTAATGAAATTAAGATTAAAACCATATTGTTTCAAACGGGAAACAGAAATAATGTTTCGTGTTAAATCAGGTGCATACAAAACATTTTTCAATATAAGCTCCAAACCACTTGGTAGCTTTAAAACAAAGTCTCCTTGAGCTTTTACGTGCACCTTTGCACCATTTCCCATGTAGAGACTTGTTGTTCCCGCATTTAGTTTACTTCTTATGAACCCTTGCAATGAATTGCAAATATGAGTTCCACATCCTGTGTCTAATACCCATGTATTAGAAGAAGTAATACTAAGCTCAACGTATATCTTGTATACATTACCTGAGGTTTGCCCTGCATCCCTCTTTGCATTCAACTCCTTTAGGTAGACCGGGCAGTTGCGTTTCCAGTGACCTATCACACTGCAACCATAGCACGGATCTTCCTTGGGGTTTGCTTGTCTGGCAACCTTTTGCCATTTAGTGTTGTTGGTTGGGGAAACCATCTTACCTTTTCCTTTGCCCTTGTAGGTGGGTCCTTTCTTCTTATCCACCTTTGGCTTAGAAGAGGATTCATCCTTGGATCCACCTTCTTTGATCATGAGCATGGGTGAAGCCTTTTTACCCATGCTTGATTCATCCGTCCTTAGTATGACATGTAATTCGCCAATGCTCTTATCCCAATCATTCATGCTGTAATTCAACACGCATGTGTCAAACCTTTTGACAAAGAGTTGAGGATAAGGTCCGTGGTTAATTCATTTGACACGGGACTGTTGAGACGGTGCAATCAATCAATAAGGCTTTTCATCTTTAGTACATAAGATGAAATGGATTGGGAGTTATTTTCTTTTCTGAGGATAGACCTCAATGATAGGTTATTAAAGTTGATTGGTGCGTTTGGAATGTTGTTGTTTGTTATTGGCGGCCATCTACAAAATTTGACAAAGTTTGTTTAAGAATTGATTTATAATTTAACAATCAATACCCTTTTAGTTTAATTGATCCATGTTAAATTTTAGAATCCAACGGTAAACCAAATTTCGGTTAGGTGACCTTTATCCCGTTATTTGATTTAGCTAGGTAGTCATTCCATGACAATTGCAATCCTTTTGCAACTTCTAAGGTATGGGATCATGCAATCCTTTTGCATGGCATATTTATCCCATCAACGCCTATTTGTTCCTCACGCTTCGGTGACCCTAAGTTCATGATTCCCAAATCAAGTTGTCCTACTTGTATAAACGTGTAAACTTAACGTACAGGTGGTTAGGTGACCTTTATCCCACAAGCATGTCAAATTCACCTTAACCACATTAGTTTGTTCATGACGGTTAGGTGACCTTTATCCCATCATGAGTTCCCTAACATGCTTAAGTGTCACACAAAAGGATGGCGTTAAACTTGTTTTCCTTGTTTGTAAAAGGGATTTTAAGTTTTCATTAATTCTAGTTTGAGAAAACTTTTATGCCATACACCAACATGCATTTAGTGTATGGTACATTTGAAAATCCATTTTTCATGTCATGTAATAATTCAATTTTATTACTTTGATATAAACCATTTTATATGTGTAATCCTTTCTTGTTCTTAATAACCATTTATTAAGGTCTTTAGTTGCTTTTAATTTAACCAATTAAATTGTCGTTTTGCATGTCATTAATACGTCTAATTTAACCAATTAAATTTTAGTTTTGTTTGTTGTTAACTTGTGTGATTAACTTGTAGCATACAAACATACAATCCACAATCATACAAGAAATTAAAACAACCACGCATGCAAAACAAATGTTCACAATCAAGCCTTTTGGTAGACATTTTGTTTAGCCGAAAACAAAATGCCACCGGTCAATGGGTAAAACACAAAGTAAGAGGTTTTAACCTCCCACTTAACCTTGCATCCACATGCTTCTTGTGTTCTTCCTTGTGATGTTCATGCATCTTCATCTTGTTACAAAATATATCCTAATACATTTTGTCTAGAAAATGAAAATACAACCTAATCTATTTTACATGCCAAATATAAAATAAATTACATAACCAAAATTAATATTACATACCAAATGAATAATTAATTTTACAAACCAAATTGAATGAATATTACAACCATATCAAAATAATAAATCAACCAAGCAAATATCCATTCAAACACACATGCAAACATCATAAGGTCAAGGCATTGATTGTGAACTTAAACATACAACAAAATTGACCAATTTGCAAGTTCCAAACCCATTTGGAACTCTTCCTAAAATCGGCCAACTATACCAACCCTCCCAAACCCGAAAATTTTTTCATTCCATATTCATGCATGTACTTAGAATGCAAATTTAGTGGGTTTAAAGACTACAATTCGAAGCATATTTCAACAACTTCGGCTCTAGATACCATTGTTGTGATTTAACAAGTTCATATATCTTAAAACCATTTAAGATTATAAGAAAACGGAAGCGTGTAATTACCAATTTACTTGTTTAATCTTTAAACCAATTAAAGCTAAATCCCACAAGGATCAAGTTATGAAATTATGCTTACAAATTAACAAGAAAGGAAAGAGTTTTATACCTCCTTAAAACAAGTTTAAGGGCTGTCCAAAATGGTAGTAAGATGATGAACAAATGTGTAGAACTTCAAGCCTTTGATCCTCCAACACCACCCTTAAGTTAGCTAGACTTTATAACCTTAACACCCTTGTTAATCTAGCTTGAAACCCACTTCCTTTGAACCCAAAAATCTGGACAGCAAACTCTTCAAGAGATGATGTTGAATGCAAGTTTCAAAAGCATGAAACCTCAAGAGATTATACCCCAAACTATGCACCAACACCCTAGCTATTGGTTAGGATTTATTACACTTGAATTTCACTTGTTAATGAGCTTGAACAACCCTTTGTTTCAGCCCTTAACCACGTTTTTGGACAGCCACATGGGGCTGGAAAAACTGAGCAGTTTGCAAGCTTATTGATGTGTTTTAATGCATGTGTGTGTGTAGAACACTATGTCTTGGTCTTGGTTAAGCATGGGTGGTCACTAATAAACAATTGCATGCTTATTACAACTCCCATGTCACTCACATTACCATGTTATTATATAAAGTAGTTGTTAAAAGACTGATTTGTGAAATCAGTTTTTATAAAACTTAATTTTATAAAACTCATTTTATAAGCTTGCATATTTGTTATGTATATTTTACAAAACCAATTTATAAAATGTAACATAACTTAATTAATTATTTAACCTATAAATAATTAAATCCTTATATAAATTATTCCATAATTTATATATACATATCAAGTGTTAATAATTTAGAAACCATTTTCTAAAATTCAAGTGTCGCGTATTTAATCAACGAACCAATCGCTAAGATCAAATACGAATAAGGTGTCGGTAAGTTTGCTATTGGGTATGACCCGACTTGGATCATAACCTATTAGCCACATTAATTTAATATGTCTCTCGGGCATATGAAATACCTTCAGTTTCAACAAGTCTATTAACTATTAATCCAGTTCCGTGTCCGGTAAAATGAACAATTATTGGTATTTATAGATATCCCGCCCACCGTGCACAGTCAAGCGTATGTGGTTATATATTAATATGTCAAATCATAAGTCTATATATTAAATTAACGAGGTATCATTTAGTTAATATAAAGCTCATTAATAGCCCATAGTCTAATTTCCACAAGTGTCGTTCTTTTGTCCAAACCCCAATTATGGTACAAAGCCTAATTACCCAATTTTAATATTTAGCCCAACATCACGATTACTTCGTATTAAATAAGCATAATAATAACTTACCTACGAGACATTAATTTAAAAATAACATTAACCATAACTTACAGTGATTAAAAATAGCGTAGCGTTACACGGATAGAATTTCGACTTATACCCTTACAACATTCGCTAACATACCCTTATTATTAGAATTAAAATTAAAATAAAAATTATAATATATATATATATATATATATATATATATATATATATATATATATATATATATATATATTATACGAGTGAGATAGAGAGAAAGATATATGGATGTTATATTTGCTCAAAAACTGCAAAATTTATAGATGTGGCCTGTCACCTACTGCCATGCGATCGCATGAAATATGTACTTCCAGGCCATGCGATCGCATGGTCACTTTTTCTAGCTCACAAGAGTTTGTTTCTTTCTTTGCCGACGTTTATAATATATAATATAATATATATATTAATTTTAAGAATTAATTATATATTATATTATATTCATGTGCATAGTTGACTCATAATTTTTAGTCCGTTGCGTCGAGCGTTGAGAGTTGACTTTGGTCCCGGTTCCGGATTTTTGAACGTCCTTGCGTATAATTTAATATCTTGTACTTTGCATTTCGCATCTTGTACTCTAGTAATTTTGAGACGTTTCTTTTCAATAATTGGAACCACTTTGATTGTATTTTGTACTTTTGAGGTTTTTGGTCGTTTGCGTCTTCAATTCGTCGAATCTGTCTTTTGTCTTCACCTTTTATTATTTAAACGAATATCACTTGTAAATAGAACAATTGCAACTAAAAGATTGTCTTTATTGAGGGATAATGCTATTAAATATATGTTCATTTTTAGCATTATCAACAGCTATTCCGATATGGATATTCACCTGAACTCCGAAGACAGTGTAACCGGAATGGATCAACCAATTAGCCATCATCTATTCTGGATGAATTGGGGATGGGTTCGTAGCCTACTTAGTCATTGTAGACAAGAAGAAGGTGATCCCTTCCATCCACCACATTTCCCTCTTGGCGAAGAACCTGAAGCACTTACCGGTGAACCTATCCGAAGCACCATTTTCTCTCTCATTTCCAGAGTTTCTCGTCATGATTATATACTATCTCAGATTCTGGATCTTATTCATCCGCTCGTCCGAACCAACAATCATCCCGGTGTAATAGAAGAAGTCAACGAGCTTCGCGCTCGGGTAGTGGCTTTGGAGAATGTGGTGCAAAGGTTACAAGCACCAGCAGCAGCGCCGGCAGCAACAGTACCACCATCAGCAACACCAACAGTACCATCACCACCAACAACAACAACATCCGTATCCCACACCTCAACATCACAATCTGTACCTCGAACATCAACGTCATACGCACCATAGATACCAAGGAATACCAACAACAACAAACGATGAAGTATTGATTCATAACTTCATCGAAGAAATATTCTGCAGAGAATATGTAGTTTCTAAAAGTTTTAGAGATTATATATTCTAGTTCTAGTCGAAAATCAGATGAGATTAATATTATGTTAACTCATTAAAATCATGATTACATCTAAAGAAAATATATATGTAGGTGTGACGATCGCTCCAAATCCATATGGACGAACACGTCATTCATCGATTTCATTGCGAGGTATTTGACCTCTATATGATACGTTTTGTAAACATTGCATTCTTTTTAAAAGGCACACCATAAATGAATATTTAAATCAAAGGTTTTCGACATCTGATGATTTCTACATATAGACAATCACCGTAAATAATAGTTTACAATAGTACTTCCATTGACAATGCAGTCAAAATAAGATACATGGTGATGATTTTGTGAATGCAACGTTTCCTTGATAAATATGCCATGTAAGACTCCATGCACATAGCTTGTCTAACATATAAGCAAAAAAGCAGAAGACTTCTAGGAACCTGAGAATAAACATGCTAACAAGTGTCAACACAAAAGTTGGTGAGTTCATAGTTTTAGTGTTTCGCATAATCTGTATATAAAAGTGGATCACAAGATTTCAGTTGTTTCATCCAGAAACGTTTATCAAAATATTCTACGAAATTGAGCACCCTGGTAACTAAACTTAACGTATATATAATTTATACCCTTTGTATAATCATCTTAATAATACACGAAAACCAACGTGTACGCTTCTCAAATAGCATACATCCGTTAAAAGGCCAGTGCTCTAGCTCAGACGGGGATATCAAGCCCTATGGATCCATATACTACTACTCGCACCCACCAGTTCTTATAACCGGCAGTTACTAGTTACCAAAGCTAAGGGATTTTCGGTTCAAACTCAGTATAGAATTTAATATGTACTTGTGTCCATTGTTTAAAATAAATTGCATGTATTCTCAGCCCAAAAATATATATTGCAAAAGCATTTAAAAAGGGAGCAAATAAAACTCACATTAGCAGCACATAAAGTCGTTCACCGAAATGTGACCGAAACATGGAATACCAAATAACCGTAGATCTCAACGTATCAAATTGAGATTCAATATTGTAGGAAAGTACGTAGACGTAACAGAGATGATAAACACTAGGTTTGACTTTACGAGCATACCCTTGAACCATACCCATAATTTCCATAACTATAACCCATAATTTCCTTAGCTCTGCCCCGCTCGTAAAACTCGTTTTTAAATTACTCGAACAGCACTCCATCGTAGTATTTTATGTGTAATACTAATACTACTAATAATTATAATAAGATTAATAATAATATTAATCTTAATAATAATAATAATAATAATAATAATAATAATAATATATGTTTAACGAGAGATTGAGAAATGAGGTAGATAGATTGAAGTAGGTTGATCGAGCAATGCATGAATCATATCATTATTATATATATGTCATATATATATATATATATATATATATATATATATATATATATGTGCAACTTGAATAATATAATATAATACTAATAATAGTATAATAATAATGAAAGGAACGTGTTGAAATATTTAGCAACCATGAATTTGGATGTTAGTAGTCGACATCCTAATTATTCGGGTATTGTTTCGTGCTCCGTTGAAAATCAGTGGCGGATAAAAAGTACACAGAAAAATCTCAAATTTTTATATTAATTATCTTTATTTATTTCAGTCATTATGGTATAAAATTCGATCATTAATTTATTAAATAAAGATTACATCAACTGTCCCACTCAATTTTGGGTAAAATATAAAAAGTGTTAAAATTTAATAACTAGATTCTAAATACATTTTTTAGTAAGCCTAAAATTTATTGAACTCATTTTCGGATCACCGTTTATTTTAAAATCATATAAGTTTGATTTTAACTTACTTAATATCGATCGAATGACAATTGAGCGTTATTGTCGCTTACAAATTAAATTCAAAACTATATATATACACAATATACATAAACACGTTTTAAATACACGTTGTAAGTTATTTATATCTATCAACCAATATTCCAACTCACGTTATTTAAACAAAGACATTCTAAATAATCAAGTTCTATTATATTGAAAAGCATTTTCGCACGTTTGAAAATAGAACAATCGAATATTATGAAATTCAATTCTCCACTAACATTTGTCTAACACTCGTTAAGTGACACTTTGTTCTCACTTGTAAATTACTTTACCATTTATTTCGAATACCGTTAAACATGAATGATTTCCCAAATCAACGTGGACCTTACAACAGAGACCCGTAATAATATCATAATCATTATAAGGCCTGATAAATATCTTTTAATTCAATCGTTTGGCATTCTCTTTTAATTTCGTAGTTAAATATATCAATCAGATAATCAAACCAACAATTTTTAATGCACAATATCATATACTCAACATTTTATTACGTTTTCAAGTTATAGTATATGTATCTATTTACATATAATTGTTCGAGAATCGTTGAGAACAATTGAAGGGTATTTGAATAGTTCAAAAATTTTGAGGTTTAACTTTACAGACTTTGCTTATCGTGTTGGAAACGTTAATCATACAAGATTAAGTTTAAATTTAGTCAGAAATTTCCGGGTCATCACAGTACCTACCCGTTAAAGAAATTTCGTCCCGAAATTTGAGTGAGGTCGTCATGGCTAACAATAAAAATATTTTCATGACGAGTATGAGTCGATAAATAGAGTATTATCACCGTTGAATAATATGGATAAAACAATCCAATTACTCGAAGCGTATAAGGGAAGTTATTGTAATAGAGTGAAGATGAGTAAATACATGTTCACCTTAGCTGGTGACGTAGTCACGGTTGATTTTCCGAATTTAAGGAATAGAAAATCTTCATAATCTAAATAAGATTTGATTCTTTGGAATATAAGGAAATTAAGATTTCCTTTGATTAAATGCGTAATCTACCTCGATTGCTATGTCTGATATTTTGCTATAAATTGACCTCTTCCGTTTCATTTATTTTCACCACTCCTATAATCTTCTTCCTTATTTAATACTTCTTAATAGATTGTGAAAATGCTTCATCCAGTTCTGATTCTTGATATACTCCTAACTTTCATATCTATCATTCTTCTTTTTCATCTGCCGCCGGAGGAATCTATTCACTTTTACTATACTCTTGGCTTTATAGTGTTTTTAGTTCTCCCGTGTCTTTACGTTGCAATACTTATTGATAATCATGGTTTGTAATTTATGTGTTTTTATCGGGCTTTATATTCTCCGTTATATTTCGAAGCTTCATGCTTTTGTTCTATCTTCCCGCCTTCAAGTCAAGCGAATAATGGTCTAGAATTCGTAGGTATAGATTTTGAAATGAACATAGTTAATGTTCTAAGAAGGGAATTGTAATGGCACGATCTTGATTTGTCAAATTACCAGAATATCCGGAAAAGACCGAATCATCAAGAAAAGTATTTTCTTGATACATTTAGAGATTAAATTGAATGAAAGAGTTATGTAACATGGTTCATGATGAGGGTGTGATCTGTGAACCTTTATCACGTTCCATTAGAAACTCAGCATGACTTACTATAATATAATCACGTTGATCAAGTGTCATTATATTATACTAACTCATGCTGGTAATTTAACAAATCAAGATCGTACTGTGACGATCGCTCCAAATCCATATGGACGAACCCATCATTCATTGATTTCATTGCGAGGTATTTGACCTCTATATGATACGTTTTGTAAACATTGCATTCTTTTGAAAAGGCACACCATAAATGAATATTTAAATCAAAGGTTTTCGATATCTGATGATTTCTACATATAGAAAATCACCGTATATAATAGTTTACAATAGTACTTCCGTTGACAATGCAGTCAAAATAAGGTACATGATGATGAAATGGTGAATGCAACGTTTTCTTGAAAAATATGCCATATAAGACTCCATGCACATAGCTTGTCTATCATATTAGCAAACAGCGGAAGACTTCTAGGGAACCTAAGAATAAACAATGCTAACAAGTGTCAACACAAAGGTTGGTGAGTTCATAGTTTGTATGTTTCGCATAATCTGTATATAAAGATGGATCACAAGATTTCAGTTGTTTCATCCAGAAACGTTTATCAAAATATTCTACGAAATTGAGCACCCTGGTAACTAAACTTAACGTATATATAATTTGTACCCTTTGTATAATCATCTTAATAATACACGCAAACCAACGTGTACACTTCTCAAATAGCATACGTCCGTTAAAAGGCTAGTGCTCTAGCTCGGATGGGGATATCAAGCCCTATGGATCCATATACTACTACTCGTGCCCACCAGTTCTTATAACTGGCAGTTACTAGTTACCAAAGCTAAGGGATTTTCGGTTCAAACTCGGTGTAGAATTTAGTGTGTACTTGTATCCATTTTTAAAATAAAGTGCATGTATTCTCAGCCCAAAAATATAGATTGCAAAAGCAATTAAAAAGGGAGCAAATGAAACTCACCTTAGCAGCACATACAGTTGTTCATCGTAATGTGACCGAAACTCGGTATATCAAAGAATCGTAGATCTCAACCTAGAGAACATATGTTGGTCAATAAATTTCTATCAAGCTAGGTCAGGTCATAGTGTATCACAATCCTAATGCTCGAGATCGACATACAAAAGTTATCCAAAGTCGTTTCAAAAAGTCAATTTTGACAATAGTTTAATAAAATGAGACTTGCCTTATATAAAGATTCATTATAAACTGTTTAACGACGAAATTTAGCATACAAGCATGTATAAATATATATACTCGAGTACTAGACATGGATACACTATTAATATATAATAGATAAAATATAAGTACTTACGTATTAATATTGAGATTCAATATTGTAGGAAAGTACGTAGACGTAACGGAGATGATAAACACTAGGTTTGATTCATAAATATATCCCCGAACATTACCCATAACCTCCTTGGCAATAACCCATAATTTCCTTAGCTCTATCCCGCTCGTAAAACTCATTTTTAAAAGTGACATGCTCATAACCTCGTCGTAATATTTTATGTATAATATTACTAAAAATATTAAGATTAGTAATAATTTAATAATATAATAATAATAATAATAATAATAATAATAATAATAATAATAATAATTTAAATAAAATAAATACGGAGTAATAAGTGTGTGTAAACTGAGCAAAAACGAATTCAATTTATAGACCTTTCCTGAAATCTGACCCCATGCGATCGCATGGGTTTTATGCCTATTTTCCATGCGATCGCATGGCCCCAAAATCCAGCTCACATTTTTTTGTATTTTTGTTTGTCGACATAATAATTAATAATATATATAATATATTTAATTTATATAATTAATTATATATTATATTAAATTCACATGCATAGTTAACTTGTAATTTTTGTTCTTATAAGTCGTACGTTGTTACGCGACTTATGTCCCGGTTCCGGTTTTTCGAGTGTCCCTTCGTACGCTGAGAAAACTTGTAATTTTCATTCTGAGACACGTATCTTTGTCAAAATATAGCCTTAAATTATCCCTAAATTATACCACCCAAAGTATATCTTAAACTTTCGAGTATTTTGGTCATTTACTTCTATAAATCATTGTCTCGTTATTTATTAATATAATAGTATTTATCAAACGTTTCATAACCATGTTAATATCTATTCTCAATATTTATAAACACGTTTTAAAATATGTATCGCAAGTTATTCATATAATTAATTCTTAACAGTTAATATTCCTTATTATTGTATGTGTCCAAATTACGTTATTTAAACAAATAATTCACCATTTATTCCGAATACCGTTAAAAATGAATAATTTCTCAAATCAACGTGGACCTCTCAACAGAGACACGTAATAATATCATAATTCTTAAGAGACTCAGTAAATATCTTTTACATGAATCGTTTGGCATAATCTTTTAACTCTATCAATCAGATAATCAAACCAATAAGTTTAATGCACAGTATCATATCCTCAACACTTTGTTACGTTTTCAAGTTATAGTATATGTATCTATATATAATTGTTCGCGTTTCGTTGAGAACAATCGAAGGTTAATTGAACAGTTTAAAATTTTGAGATTTAACTTCATAGACTTTGTTTATCGTGTCGAAAACGTTAATCATACAAGATTAAGTTTAAATTTGGTCAGAATTTTCCGAGTCATCACACGTACCATTACCATTTTCTTATTAGAACATTAACAATGTTCATTCTGAAATTCATATCTGTGAATTCTGGACCATTACAAGCAATGCTTAGTCACAAGAAGAAGAAACGAATGGACAAAACTCCGAAATATAAATTGGGGTATAAATCGCAGCAAATAAAAGAGAGCATTAACTGGGAATGACAATAATTATAGAAGACAGAAGCAGGAACTTTGAAATATAAGGGAGAATATAAAGCCCGATAACAACACATAAATTACAAACCGTGTATATCAATGTTTATCGCAACATAAAGACACGGGAGAATTAAAAGCACTATAACCCCAAGGGCAAAGTAGAAGTAAGCAGATTCCTCTGGCAAAAGTTGGAAAAGGAGAATAGTTGTTGCGATAGTAAGGATAAGGACAAGGATCAGAACTGGATTTAGCATTTTCACAATCTTTTGAATTTGGAAATTGAGTATAGGAATGGTAAAAGTAAGGAAACGAAGGGGGTGGATTTATAGTGAAATATTCGACAGAGTAATTAAAACAGATGATCGCATTTAAAGCGGATCCTAATTTCCTTGATTTCCGAAGAATCAAATCTTATTACTAAGACCTTCTCCAAATCTCTTGAACTCTGGAAATCAACCTGTCTACACCAAAAGATATGACGAAACTTTACCTACTCATTTCACTCCTTTGTGATAACTTCATTTATACTCTTCGCGTAACCAAATTGTTTTATCTATATTACTTGCTGATGATAAAACTTTAATTTTCAGCTCGCATGCATCATGAAAACGTATTTATTGTCAGCCATGACCATCTCAATCAAATTTCGGCACGAAATTTCTTTAACGGGTAGGTACTGTGACAACCCGGAAATTTCTGACCAAATTTAAACTTTATCTATATATTATTTCGACACGATAAGCAAAGTTTGTTAAGTTGAATCTCAAGAAGTGTAAACTGTATTCATACATTCATTTAACCTTGACCAAACACTGACGATTCACGAACCATTATAATTGGATTGGAAAATATACGTATATATATATATATATATATATATATATATATATATATATATATATATATATATATATACACAAAAATATAATATTAACTTTGTCAAAAAAAAAACGTCCTGATTTAAAATAATATATTTTGATAAACAACGAGTCACTGATTTATAGAAGCAAATGACCACAACGCTCAATTTTATAAGTTACATTTTTTATAAGGTATTTTATTGATGAGTAAGTCAAATTATTAATAAGGGTACACGTTGCGTAACGTAAAAGGCTAGTTTTCTTAACGTACGAAAGTGCGCTCGAAAAATCGAAAGTGGTACACGAGTCGAGTATCAACGTACGGGCCAACGGACCTAAAATTACAAGTCAACTATATACATGAATATAATATAATATATATATAATTAATATAAATTATATATATATTATATATATATATATAATAATATGTCGACAACAAGAAAACAAAAAAATTGTGAGCTGGATTTTGGGGCCATGCGACCGCATGAGAAATAGGCATAAAACTCATGCGATCGTATGGCAGTCAGAATTCAGAAACATTCTATAAATTGGCCAGTTTGCTCAACACATACACACATATTAATATCTATATTACTCCGTATTATATTTTATATTTATTATTTATATTATTATTATTATTATTAAGATTAATATTATTATTAATCTTAAAGTTAGGAGTATTATTATTAGTATTATTATACATAAAATACTACGACGAGGTCGTGAGCGAATTTTTTTAAACAAGCCTTCCGAGCGGGATAGAGCTAGGGAAACTATGGGTTATAACTATGGAGGTTATGGTTAATGTTTGTGAGTATTGTTCGCAAGTCAAACTAGTATTTATCATCTCCGTTGCGTCTACGTACTTTTCTGCAATATTGAATCACAATATTGATACGTAAGCATTTATATCTTATCTTTTATATATTAATAGTGTATCCATGTCTAGTGCTCGAGTATATATGTTTATGCATGCTTGTATGCTTTAATTTTGTCGTTAGATAGTTTATGATGAATCTCGAATTTGATACATATATTATTGATAAAAGGTATATGATATACATGTCATTGAAAAGCTGTCGAAAAATTAATAACTTTTCATTTAGAAATCGTATGTTTTCGATGAACGGATTAAAAGTTATGGCCAATTGAATTATAATTAACATTAATTGAAATTGCTTTTGAATCTGTAATTATTATTTAAACAACTTGTTTATAAGATTGATAAATTGGATTTTCAAATATTACTAATCGAGTAAATGAATTTCTATATAAGGCACGTCTCGTCTTGTTGAACAATTGTCAAAGTTGAATGTCTTATCATGTTTTAAAGCTTTATAAACACTATAATCTGATTTTTCAAGTATTGGAAAACTATATGAAAATCATGTTCGATTGCCATGATAATTCAAATATAATATAGCCCCTGAAATAAATAATATTTTGAGTTTGATAAACTATAAATTCGTTCAATTATCAAGACTTATACTATGTTAATAAACATGTATAGATTTAAAGATCATATTGGGCCAGGTTGACTTTTGAGATGACTTTTGTTAAACTTCTGCATGTCGGTCTCGAGCATTAGGATTGTGATACACTATGACCCAACCTAGTTTATTAGACATGTATTGACCAACATATGTTCTCTAGGTTGAGATCTACGGTTAATCTTGCATTCCGAATTACGGTCACTTTTTGATGAATGACCTTACGTGCTGCTAAGGTGAGTTTCATTTGCTCCCTTTTTAAATGCTTTTGCAATATATATTTTTAGGCTGAGAATACATGCACTTTATTTTAAACAACGGACACAAGTACATACTAAATTCTATACTGAGTTTGAACCGAAAATCCCTTAGCTTTGGTAACTAGTAACTGCCGGTTATAAGAACTGGTGGGCGCGAGTAGTAGTATATGGATCCATAGGGCTTGATATCCCTGTCCGAGCTAGAGCACTAGCCTTTTAATAGACGTATGCTATTTGAGAAGCGTACACATTGGTTTGCGTGTATTATTAAGATGATTATACAAAGGGTACAAATTATATATACGTTAAGTTTAGTTACCAGGGTGCTCAATTTCGTGGAATATTTTGATAAACGTTTCTGGATGGAACAACTGAAATCTTGTGATCCACCTTTATATACAGATTATGCGCAACATTAAAACTATGAACTCACCAACCTTTGTGTTGACACTTTTAAACATTGAAACGACCCGTCCTAATCCATCTGGACGAATACATTACAATTGATTACATCGCGAGGTACTTGACCTCTATATGATACATTTTACAAACATTGCATTCGTTTTTAAAAGACAAACTTTCAATACATCGAAAGTTGACAACATGCATACCATTTCATAATATATCCAACTATAATTGACTTAATAATAATCTTGATGAACTCGACGACTCGAATGCAACGTCTTTTGAAATATGTCATGAATGACTCCAAGTAATATCTTTAAAATGAGAAAATGCACAGCGGGAGATTTCTTTCATACCTGAGAATAAACATGCTTTAAAGTGTCAACCAAAAGGTTGGTGAGGTCATTAGTTTATCATAAATAATCATTTCATAATTTTAATAGACCACAAGATTTTCATTTCTCATAAACATACGTCCCATGCATAGAGACAAAAATATCATTCATATGGATTGAACACCTGGTAACTGACATTCACAATATACATATAAGAATATTCCCATCATTCCGGGATCCTCCTTCGGACATGATATAAATTTCGAAGTACTAAAGCATCCGGTACTTTGGATGGGGCTTGTTGGGCCCGATAGATCTATCTTTAGAATTCGCGTCAATTAGGGTGTCTATTCCCTAATTCTTAGATTACCAGACTAAAAAGGGGCATATTCGATTTCGATAATTCAACCATATAATGTAGTTTTAATTACTTGTGTCTATTTCGTAAAACAGTTATAAAAGTTGCACATGTATTCTCAACCCAAAAATATAAAGGGTAAAAAGGCAAATGAAACTCACCTAATATATTTTGTAGTAAAAAATACATATGACTATATTGAACAGTGCAGGGTTGGCCTCGGATTCACGAACCTATATCATTTGTATATATATATATTAAGACATATATTTGTAATTGAACAACTTCACATTTATATCTTATTTATCTTTTGTATATACATATATATATTCAATTTGTGTATATATTCAAATTTCTTATTATCCATATATATATATATATATATATATATATATATATATATATATATATATATATATATATATATATATATATATATATATATATATATATATATATATATACATATTTATCTACAAACAATTGTCCGCGAATCGTCGGGAATGGTCGAAGGTCAAATGTTATCATGAAATAATTTCAGAATCTTGTAACCCAACATTACAGACTTTGCTCATCTTGTCGAAATCATATTAGATTTAAGTTTAAATTTGGTCGGAAATTCCCGGGTCATCACAGTACCTACCCGTTAAAGAAATTTCGTCCCGAAATTTTAGTGAGGTGGTCATGGTTAACAATAAAAATGTTTTCATGATGAATATGAGTTGATAAGTAGAGTTTTATCATTATTGAGTAATACAGATAAAACAATTCGATTACTCGAAGAGCACGAATGAAGCTATCACAAAAGAGTGAAATGAGAAAGACAAGTTTCATCATAACTTTTGGCTAGTCATGATTGAATTTAGAAAATAAGGTGCGTTTTAACTTTTGACAGAGTCAGGGTTGAATTCCGGAATTCAAGGGATTTAAAAGAAAATCTTCGAAATCTAAAAGATTTGACCCTTCGGCGAGTAAGGAAATTAAGATCTCTATAATTAAATACGGTGATCTGCATTGATTACTCTATCTGATATTTCCATTATAAATTAAACTTATTCCGTTCCATTATTTTCCACCACTCCCATTTTCTATACTTTCATTCTTAATTCTTACTTCTAAAAGATTTTGAAAATGCTTCATCCAATTCTAATCATTGATATTTTCTTAATTATCCTTTCTGTCATCCTTCTTTTCAATCTTCCACCAGAAGAATATGTTTACTTCTACTATTACCTTGGGGTGATACTATTCTTAATTATACCATGTCTTTATATTGCTATTCGTATTAATATTCATGGTTTGTAACCTCCGTGTTATTATTGGGCTTTATATTTTCTCTTATATTTTGGAGCTCTTTGCCTTTTTATTCTCCTCTCGACCTCTGGTAAAGCGAGTAATAGTCCAGAATTCGTAAGTATGGAGTTTCAAATGAACTTAATGTTCTAAATAAGAAGGAACGTAATAGCATGATCTGATTTGTCAAATTACTAAAATCACAGAGAATAGAACTATCAAGAATATATTTTCTTGATATGTTTGAAGATGAGGTAGAAGGTAAGAGTAGTGTAACATGGCTCATGATGACGTTATGATCTGTGAATCATCATGTTCCATTAGAAACTCAGCATGACTTACTGTAATATAATCACGTTGATCAAGTGTCATTATATTATACTAACTCATGCATCAGTTCCCAACATTACTTCAAAAACATTCATATTTTAAGCTCGAAAGTTTACAGAATATAGAAACTAACAGTTTCTATATGATGTAACACTGATATTATGAAGAGATTAATGACTTCAGATAAGAATAGTTATGAAAATATCTTCAGAAATATGGAGGATATTTATAATGAAAGATACGATGATATCTTGGAATTTCTAATATCGAAAGATGGTGAGGAAAATTTGTCCGCAAGAGTTTGGAGTCAAAAGCAAGGTATTCATTAATGACTTCAGCAGGTACTGAATCATTTAGATTCTTTGAAGTCAAACTTATTCTTTGTGATTTGACCATGGTTTCCTTCATAGTTTGCTCAATCGGTTTTTCAGTTTCAAACTTTTTCTGAGCTTTGCCAACCTACAATTCTTTATCATCAACTTCCGACGATTAAGGTCATTTACGGTTGTCTACGGTTTCTGCTGCTTCATTCAGCTTTTTCAACATTCAGAGTATTTGATTTGTAGACTGAGTGTTTTTCAGGATTTCAGATGAAAGATCATAATTCTAAGAGATAAATGTTATATGTTTACATATAACTGTTGATGTGGAAACGTCGCGAGGCTCACAATACAGATTTGCTGATTCCCGTTAATTGGTATGGCAATTCTAGTTACTAGATGCGGATGAGTACATGATGAGACTTCAATAGGTAAATATAGTGATTTGTCAGAGAGATTTAAGCCAAGGAGCAACAAGGTTGCTGGTACGTCTGCTGGTAATATGATGGAATATAAAAGGTTCCCCGGTAACAATAAAAGAGCTCGCATACATATCAAGGTTATAGTAAGGTTGTTTCGAACAAAAAATCGAAGTTGACTTGTTGGAGCTGTGACAAAATTTGCTATCTTGAGAAGGGATTGTAAAGTTATTTTGGGTAATAATAATGCCAAAGAAGCTAGCACAGATATGTTAAACGTTTACTCATGTTCCGAGTGTCTTCAGGTGCATGACTATATGCATCAATCTTTTCTTCCGTAGATGAAGTGCGGTTGATTCATCTTCTCGATTGAGGTGTTTTCAATAATCATGAAAGATTTGAACGCATATTATAATCATCGAGATACAAATGAGGTTTAAGATGAAATCAAGTGGCAACTTGAAGAATTGTTTAGTTTCATATGTTATAATCAATATTTTAATTCATTTTAATTGTCCAATGCTGGTAGTCCCCAGTTGATAGTCCACAGTTATCAATTCAATAATTCATATATAGTTTAATTTATAATATTCAGATTAATTAATACATATCATGACCCGTGTACATGTCTCAGACTCGATCACAACTCAAAGTATATATATTATTTGAGAATCAACCTCAACCCTGTATAGAGAACTCGATCATTACTGCATATAGAGTGTCTATGGTTATTCCAAATAATATATATAGATGCGTCGATATGATATGTCAAAACCTTGTATACGTGTCCCGATATTTAAAGTGCGTAAAATAAATACAGAAATTAAATGACAATAAATAAAATTTCGAGAATGTAAATTGCGAGAATGTAAATTGCGAGAATGTAAATTGCGATAATTAAATTGCGATAAATAAAATGTAATCAGTTAGCTAGGAACAATTAGCTAGGAACAGTTAGCGTGGATTCTTAACAAAATTTCTCATAGTTAATTTGTTTGTTTCTAACAAATTTTATTTTGTCAAATATTTTCTTCATTATGCCACTTGTTGGATTCTGATATATCAAAATCCAAATATGAAATTGAATGAAAATGGTTATTCTGTGGTGAACGAATACGTATATCGGTGATTGTAAATAGGATAGTAAATGACTGTTGAATCAGATTCGAAGAATGTACAGTGTAACTTATTAATGTGAAATCTAAATATTCCTCGGGTATTACCTACCCGTTAAAATATTTTCACCATTAACGGTTTGCACAAAAGAATTTTTAATTACAATATTTATGAAAACATATATACATATATATTTTCTTCAGATGTAATCATGGATTTAATGAGTTAACATAATATTAAACTCATTTAGTTTTCGGTTGGAACTAGAATAAATAATCTCTAAAACTTTAAAGATTACATATTCACCATGTCGAACGAAGATAAATGAGGTAGAACGATACGTAGAACGAAGATCATACTCGAAGTACAGATGGTGATATTGAGGCATGGATTGTTGATGGTACTGGTTCTGTTATTGATGGTACTGTTGGTGTCGGTGATGTTGCTGAAGCTGGTAGATTTTGCACCATATTCTCCAAATTGATTACTCGAGCGCGAAGTTCGCTAACTTCTTCTATTATTCCGGGATGATTGTCGGTCGGAACGAGTGGATGAATAAGATTTAGAATTGTGGATAGAATATAATCGTGTCGAACTACTCTAGAAATGAGGCTGAAAATGGTGTTTCAGATAGATTCGCCGGTAGATGCTTCAGGTTATTCGCCAAGAGGGAAATTTGGTGGATGGAAAGGGTCACCTTCTTCGCGTCTCCATTGTTTAAGTCGACTACGAACTCATCAGATGAATTGGGGATGACTGATTGTTTGATTCATTCTGGTTATGCTGCTTTCGGAGTTCGAGTGGAAATCCATATCGGAATAGCTGTCGGAATAACTATCGGAATAGCTATCGGAATCTGAGGGACTCGAACTGGTTGAGGGATTTGTCTCGTACGATCAGATGAAGGATTTTCGATAAGAAATAGATTATAGGATGTAGATTAGTACCCTGCAATACATAATTTACATATGCATATATAATACTAAAATTCCATAAGTTACGGAGGAATCTACGGAAGTTGTCAGGCAAAGTCTACAGTAACAGATATGCTAAGATATGAAATAGCAGATACGCTAAGATACAAATTTTGTCTATACACTAATCATGCAATCATTGCATTAAGATGTGTCTAGACTAAGATTGATAAGCAGGTAATTTTCTAAGGACGATAAGTAGATGATTTTCGACACGAATGATAAGCAAAACTTTTGACATGCAGACACGGTCGAAGTCCAGACTCACTAATGCATCCTAACGACTTATCAGTTATACACACTAATGCATGCCTGGTTCGCTAAGACCACCACTCTGATACCAACTGATACGACCCGTCCTAATCCATCTGGACGAATACATTACAATTGATTACATCGCGAGGTACTTGACCTCTATATGATACATTTTACAAACATTGCATTCGTTTTTAAAAGACAAACTTTCAATACATCGAAAGTTGACAACATGCATACCATTTCATAATATATCCAACTATAATTGACTTAATAATAATCTTGATGAACTCGACGACTCGAATGCAACGTCTTTTGAAATATGTCATGAATGACTCCAAATAATATCTTTAAAATGAGCAAATGTACAGCGGAAGATTTCTTTCGTACCTGAGAATAAACATTCTTTAAAGTGTCAACCAAAAGGTTGGTGAGTTCATTAGTTTATCATAAATAATCATTTCATAATTTTAATAGACCACAAGATTTTCATTTCTCATAAACATACGTCCCATGCATAGAGACAAAAATATCATTCATATGGATTGAACACCTGGTAACCGACATTCACAATATACATATAAGAATATCCCCATCATTCTCGGATCCTCCTTCGGACATGATATAAATTTCGAAGTACTAAAGCATCCGGTACTTTGGATGGGGCTTGTTGGGCCCGATAGATCTATCTTTAGAATTCGCGTCAATTAGGGTGTCTGTTCCCTAATTCTTAGATTACCAGACTAAAAAGGGGCATATTCGATTTCGATAATTCAACCATATAATGTAGTTTCAATTACTTGTGTCTATTTCGTAAAACAGTTATAAAAGGTGCGCATGTAATCTCAGCCCAAAAATATAAAGGGTAAAAAGGCAAATGAAACTCACCTAATGTATTTTGTAGTAAAAAATACATATGACTATATTGAACAGTGCAGGGTTGGCCTCGGATTCACGAACCTATATCATTTGTATATATATATTAAAACATATATTTGTAATTGAACAACTTCACATTTATATCTTATTTATCTTTTGTATATATATATATATATATATATATATATATATATATATATATATATATATATATATATATATATATATATATATATATATATATATATATATATTCAATTTGTGTATATATTCAAATTTCTTATTATCCATATAGTTATATTTATATATATATACATATTTATCTACAAACAATTGTCCGTGAATCGTCAGGAATGGTCGAAGGTCAAATGTTATCATGAAATAATTTCAGAATCTTGTAACCCAACATTACAGACTTTGCTCATCTTGTCGAAATCATATTAGATTTAAGTTTAAATTTGGTCGGAAATTCCCGGGTCATCACAAACATGTTTATTCTCAGGTTTCTAGAAGTCTTCCGCTGTTTGCTTATACGTTATACAAGCTATGTGCATGGAGTCATAGATGCTTTATTCAAGAAAACTTTGCATTCACAAAATCATCACCATGTATCTTATTTTGACTGCATTGTCAACGGATGTAGTATTGTAAACTATTATATACGGTGATTGTCTATACGTAGAAATCATCAGACGTCAAAAACCTTGGATTTATATATTCATTTATGGTGTGCCTTTTCAAAAGAATGCAATGTTTACAAAACGTATCATATAAAGGTCAAAACCTCACTATGAAATCAATGAATGATGTATTTGTCCAAAGGGATTTGGAAGGATCGTCACTGTAGTGACCCGAACTTTTCCATGTTTATATATATATTAAATGAAATTGTTATTTACATGATTAAGTGTTTCCAACATGTTAAGCAATCAAACTTGTTAAGACTTGATTAATTGAAATAGGTTTCATATATACAATTGACCACCCAAGTTGACCGGTGATTCACGAACGTTAAAACTTGTAAAAACTATATGATGACATATATATGGTTATATATATAGTTAACATGATATTATGATAATTAAACATATCATTAAGTATATTAATAATGAACTACATATGTAAAAACAAGACTACTAACTTAATGATTTTGAAACGAGACATATATGTAACGATTATCGTTGTAACGACATTTAATGTATATATATCATATTAAGAGATATTCGTACATCATAATATCATGATAATATAATAATTTAAAATCTCATTTGATATTATAAACATTGGGTTAACAACATTTAACAAGATCGTTAACCTAAAGGTTTCAAAACAACACTTACATGTAACGACTAACGATGACTTAACGACTCAGTTAAAATGTATATACATGTAGTGTTTTAATATGTATTCATACACTTTTGAAAGAATTTGAGACACTTATCAAAATACTTCTACTTAACAAAAATGCTTACAATTACATCCTCGTTCAGTTTCATCAAGAATTCTACTCGTATGCACCCGTATTCGTACTCGTACAATACACAGCTTTTAGATGCATGTACTATTGGTATATACACTCCAATGATCAGCTCTTAGCAGCCCATGTGAGTCACCTAACACATGTGGGAACCATCATTTGGCAACTAGCATGAAATATCTCATAAAATTACAAAAATATGAGTAATCATTCATGACTTATTTACATTAAAACAAAATTACATATCCTTTATATCTAATCCATACACCAACGACCAAAAACACCTACAAAAACTTTCATTCTTCAATTTTCTTCATCTGATTGATCTCTCTTAAGTTCTATCTTCAAGTTCTAAGTGTTCTTCATAAATTCTACAAGTTCTAGTTTCATAAAATCAAGAATACTTCCAAGTTTGCTAGCTTACTTCCAATATTGTAGAGTGATCATCCAACCTCAAGAAATCTTTTTTATTTACAGTAAGATATCTTTCTAATACAAGGTAATACTCATATTCAAACTTTAATTCAATTTCTATAACTATAACAATCTTGTTTCGAGTGAAAATCTTACTTCAACTGTTTTCGTGTCATGATTCTGCTTCAAGAACTTTCAAGCCATTCAAGGATCCTTTGAAGCTAGATCTATTTTTTTTATTTCCAGTAGCTTTATCCAGAAAACTTGAGGTAGTAATGATGTTCATAACATCATTCGATTCATACATATAAAGCTATCTTATTCGAAGGTTTAAACTTGTAATCACTAGAACATAGTTTAGTTAATTCTAAACTTGTTCGCAAATAAAAGTTAATCCTTCTAACTTTAATTTTAAAATCAACTAAACACATGTTATATATCTATATGATATGCTAACTTAATGATTTAAAACCTGGAAACACGAAAAACACCGTAAAACCGGATTTACGCCGTCGTAGTAACACCGCGGGCTGTTTTGGGTTAGTTAATTAAAAACTATGATAAACTTTGATTTAAAAGTTGTTCTTCTGGGAAAATGATTTTTCTTATGAACATGAAACTATATCCAAAAATTATGATTAAACTCAAAGTGGAAGTATGTTTTCTAAAATGGTCATCTAGACGTCGTTCTTTCGACTGAAATGACTACCTTTACAAAAACGACTTGTAACTTATTTTTCCGACTATAAACCTATACTTTTCTGTTTAGATTCATAAAATAGAGTTCAATATGAAACCATAGCAATTTGATTCACTCAAAACGGATTTAAAATGAAGAAGTTATGGGTAAAACAAGATTGGATAATTTTTTTTGTTGTAGCAACGTGAAAATTGGTAACAAATCTATATTAATCATATCCTAGCTAACTTATATTGTATTATACATGTATTCTAATATATTATGTAATCTTGGGATACCATAGACACGTATGCAAATGTTTTGACATATCATATCGACCCATGTGTATATATTATTTGGAACAACCATAGACACTCTATATGCAGTAATGTGGGAGTTAGCTATACAGGGTTGAGGTTGATTCCAAAAATATATATACTTTGAGTTGTGATCTAGCCTGAGACGTGTATACACTGGGTCGTGGATTGATTCAAGATAATATATATCAATTTTTTTCTGTACATCTTGTAGTGACCCGAACTTTTCCATGTTTATATATATTAATTGAGATTGATATTTACATGATTAAATGTTTCCAACATGTTAAGCAATCAAACTTGTTAAGACTTGATTAATTGAAATATGTTTCATATAGACAATTGACCACCCAAGTTGACCGGTGATTCACGAACGTTAAAACTTGTAAAAACTATACAATGACATATATATGGTTATATATATAGTTAACATGTTTTTATTATAAGTATGTATCTCATTAGGTATTTTAACAATGAGTTATATACATAAAAATGAGACTATTAATTTAAGAAACTCGAAAACGATATATATAACGATTATCGTTATAACAACGTCTAGTAGTACATATGAATCATATTAAGATATTGATACACTTGGTTAATTATGTTAAACGATAAGTAAATATATTATTAAGTGTATTAACAATGAAATACATATGTAAAAATAAGACTACTAACTTAATAATTTCGAAACGAGACATATATGTAACGATTATCGTTGTGACGACATTTAACTGTATATACATCATACTAAGATATATTATATATCATAATATCATGATAATATAATAATTTAACATCTCATTTTTTATAATAAACAATGGGTTAACAACATTCAACAAGATCGTTAACCTAAAGGTTTCAAAACAACATTTACATGTAATGACTAACGATGACTTAACGACTCAGTTAAAATGTATATACATGTAGTGTTTTAATATGTATTCATACACTTTTGAAAGACTTCAAGACACTTATCAAAATACTTCTACTTAACAAAAATGCTTACAATTACATCCTCGTTCAGTTTCATCAACAATTCTACTCGTATGCACCCGTATTCGTACTCGTACAATACACAGCTTTTAGATGTATGTACTATTGGTATATATACTCCAATGATCAGCTCTTAGCAGCCCATGTGAGTCACCTAACATATGTGGGAACCATCATTTGGCAACTAGCATGAAATATCTCATTAAATTACAAAAATATGAGTAATCATTCATGACTTATTTACATGAAAACAAAATTACATATCCTTTATATCTAATCCATACACCAACGACCAAAAACACCTACAAACACTTTCATTCTTCAATTTTCTTCATCTAATTGATCTCTCTCAAGTTCTATCTTCAAGTTCTAAGTGTTCTTCATATATTTTACAAGTTCTAGTTACATAAAATCAAGAATACTTTCAAGTTTGCTAGCTCACTTCCAATCTTGTAAGGTGATCATCCAACCTCAAGAAATCTTTGTTTCTTACAGTAGGTTATCATTCTAATACAAGGTAATAATCATATTCAAACTTTGGTTCAATTTCTATAACTATAACAATCTTATTTCAAGTGATGATCTTACTTGAACTTGTTTTCGTGTCATGATTCTGCTTCAAGAACTTCGAGCCATCCAAGGATCCGTTGAAGCTAGATCCATTTTTCTATTTTCCAGTAGGTTTATCCAAGGAACTTAAGGTAGTAATGATGTTCATAACATCATTCGATTCATACATATAAAGCTATCTTATTCGAAGGTTTAAACTTGTAATCACTAGAACATAGTTTAGTTAATTCTAAACTTGTTCGCAAAGAAAAGTTAATCCTTCTAACTTGACTTTTAAAATCAACTAAACACATGTTCTATATCTATATGATATGCTAACTTAATTATTTAAAACCTGGAAACACGAAAAACACCGTAAAACCGGATTTACGCCGTCGTAGTAACACCGCGGGCTGTTTTGGGTTAGTTAATTAAAAAAACTATGATAAACTTTGATTTAAAAGTTGTTATTCTGAGAAGATGATTTTTATTATGAACATGAAACTATATCCAAGAATTATTGTTAAACTCAAAGTGGAAGTATGTTTTCTAAAATGGTCATCTAGACGTCGTTCTTTCGACTGAAATGACTACCTTTACAAAAACGACTTGTAACTTATTTTTCCGACTATAAACCTATACTTTTCTGTTTAGATTCATAAAATAGAGTTCAATATGAAACCATAGCAATTTGATTCACTCAAAACGGATTTAAAATGAATAAGTTATGGGTAAAACAAGATTGGATAATTTTTCTCATTTTAGCTACGTGAAAATTGGTAACAAATCTATTCCAACCATAACTTAATCAACTTGTATTGTATATTATGTAATCTTGAGATACCATAGAAACGTATACAATGTTTTGACCTATCATGTCGACACATCTATATATATTTCGGAACAACCATAGACACTCTATATGTGAATGTTGGAGTTAGCTATACAGGGTTGAGGTTGATTCCAAAATATATATAGTTTGAGTTGTGATCAATACTGAGATACGTATACACTGGGTCGTGGATTGATTCAAGATAATATTTATCAATTTATTTCTGTACATCTAACTGTGGACAACTAGTTGTAGGTTACTAACGAGGACAGCTGACTTAATAAACTTAAAACATCAAAATATATTAAAAGTGTTGTAAATATATTTTAAACATACTTTGATATATATGTATATATTGTTATAGGTTCGTGAATCAACCAGTGGCCAAGTCTTACTTCCCGACGAAGTAAAAATCTGTGAAAGTGAGTTATAGTCCCACTTTTAAAATCTAATATTTTTGGGATGAGAATACATGCAGGTTTTATAAATGATTTACAAAATAGACACAAGTACGTGAAACTACATTCTATGGTTGAATTATCGAAATCGAATATGCCCCTTTTTATTAAGTCTGGTAATCTAAGAATTAGGGAACAGACACCTTAATTGACGCGAATCCTAAAGATAGATCTATTGGGCCTAACAAACCCCATCCAAAGTACCGGATGCTTTAGTACTTCGAAATTTATATCATATCCGAAGGGTGTCCCGGAATGATGGGGAGATCTTATATATATATGCATCTTGTTAATGTCGGTTACCAGGTGTTCACCATATGAATGATTTTTATCTCTATGTATGGGATGTGTATTGAAATATGAAATCTTGTGGTCTATTGTTACGATTTGATATATATAGGTTAAACCTATAACTCACCAACATTTTTGTTGACGTTTAAAGCATGTTTATTCTCAGGTGAATACTAAGAGCTTCCGCTGTTGCATACTAAAATAAGGACAAGATTTGGAGTCCATGTTTGTATGATATTGTGTAAAAACTGCATTCAAGAAACTGATTTCGATGTAACATATTTGTATTGTAAACCATTATGTAATGGTCGTGTGTAAACAGGATATTTTAGATTATCATTATTTGATAATCTACGTAAAGCTTTTTAAACCTTTATTTATGAAATAAAGGTTATGGTTTGTTTTAAAAATGAATGCAGTCTTTAAAAAACGTCTCATATAGAGGTCAAAACCTCGCAACGAAATCAATTAATATGGAACGTTTTTAATCAATAAGAACGGGACATTTCAGTTGGTATCCGAACGTTGGTCTTAGAGAACCAGAATTTTGCATTAGTGTGTCTTATCGAGTTTGTTAGGATGCATTAGTGAGTCTGGACTTCGACCGTGTTTACTTGAAAAATGATTGCTTAACAAATTTTGTTGGAAACTATATATTTTTAACATGTGAATATTATGTGATATATTAATCTCTTAACGCGTTTGATATTATGTGATAGATGTCTACCTCTAGAACAAGTCCCATTGACTCACCTAATAATAATGAAGAGTCAAATGTAAATTGGAATGATTTGTGGACTGATTCACAAGTTCCCGAAGAGGAACCGGAAGAAGAGTCGGAACCGGAAGAAGAATCAGAACCGGAAGAGGAGGAACCGGATGAAGAAATAGAACCGGTGGGGGAAATAATAAAAAGGTTAAGTAAAAGAAAATCCTCAACCAACCGACCAAGGTTAATTATGGTCAATGGTGTTTCCGCCAAGGAAGCAAAATATTGGGAGGATTACCAATTCTCCGATGAATCGGATTCCGACGAGAATTCCGATGATGTTATAGAAATTACCCCAACTGAATTTAAAAAGGCAAAAGAAAATAATAAGGGAAAGGGCATAAAAATAGAGAAATCTAATTCCAACCCCGATGAACTTTATATGTATCGTCAACCCCCGAAGTCCTTAAGTTGTAACAATGACCCGGGAACCTCTAAACCACCAGGTTTTTCTAAACCAATGTGGAAAATTACGGCTCGTATTAGGGGAACATCATATATCCCTAGAAACCTGGCAAAACGAACCAAAACCGAAGAAGAAGAAACGAGCGAGTCGGAATAAGATAGTTGTATTCGTGTGGTGTAATATATGTAATATAGTGTGCTTATGCTTTATGATATATGTAAAAATTGCTTGTATTAATAAGTATTTTTTTTATGAATCTAACTCTTGTCTATTTTACAGTTTAAAAACACAAAATGGATAGACAACCTAATATTTTAAGAGACCTACCCGGAGACATGATTGATGAAATCTTGTCTAGAGTCGGTCAGAATTCCTCGGCACAACTATTTAAGGCGAGATCAGTTTGTAAGACATTCGAAGAACGTTCCAAGAATGTCTTGGTTTATAAGAGACTTTCGTTTGAAAGATGGGGGATATCACATTGGGAAACCCATAAGTTACGATGTGTTTACTTTGACGCATATATTGCGGGAAACCCAAATGCTATTTTACGCAATGGGTTAAGAAATTATTTTGACTCAATATATCCGAATATTGGACTTCGTGATTTAGAAAAAACGGCTAACATGCAACATAAAGAAGCATGTTATGCTTACGGATTAGTAATGTTCGCTTCTCACCAAAGTGAGAACAAGAACATCGGGCTACAAATATTAAACAAAACGTTCCCACAAGTGACGGAGTCGGTAATTGGGGTAAGAAATGAGGTTTTTAGATTATTACGGGACTGTTGGACATTACGTAACCCTCGTCCCTTTGACGACGTTACAACACGCTGTCTTATCAACGGCCATAACGGTTATGTTCCACAAGACCAAGGATGGGAAGTAGTCCTAGTAAAACCAGAATGCATGACTTGTTTCTGGACGTATGAATTACGTGTCTTTATTGCCTTTGCTGAACGACTTGTGTACTAGCCAGAATTATCTTCACAACCATCTTGTATCAAATTTATTGTGTGCTATATTTCATGCTATATGTAAAATAAGCGATATTGTAAATTTGTAAAATATTTTGTAAAAGTTTGAACGCAAAATATTATTATAATCAGTTTTTCATATAGAATTGTAGTAGTTGAATTGTATATTAGCTACTAAGTATGAACTTAACGGGTAGGTACTACCCGAATTTAAACTTATAAAACGCTAATATGAAGAAAAAGCTTTTATAAATGAGTTCATATTATGCTACGAAATACTATTAACTACTCTTAATATTCTGTATGATTAACTTGTTCCATTGGACTATTTTGAAGGAAATGGCACCGACTACTCGACACACCGTGAATATGAATGAAGAGGAATTCCGTACTTTTCTAGCTTCAAACATAGCCGCAGTACAGGCTGCGCTACATACCAACAATAACCTTGGATCTAGCAGTACAGGAAATCGTGTAGGATGCACCTACAAAGAATTCACTGCCTGCAAACCTTTAGAATTTGATGGAACCGAAGGACCGATCGGATTGAAACGGTGGACCGAGAAGGTCGAATCGGTGTTTGCCATAAGTAAGTGTACTGAAGAGGACAAAGTGAAGTACGCTACGCATACCTTCACAGGTTCTGCGTTAACATGGTGGAATACCTATCTAGAGCAAGTGGGACAAGATGATGCGTACGCACTACCGTGGTCAGCATTCAAGCACTTGATGAACGAGAAGTACCGTCCCAGAACCGAAGTCAATAAGCTCAAGACAGAACTTAGAGGGTTACGAACCCAAGGATTTGATATTACCACGTACGAAAGACGATTCACAGAATTGTGCCTATTGTGTCCGGGAGCATTCGAAGATGAGGAAGAGAAGATCGACGCTTTTGTGAAAGGATTACCAGAAAGAATCCAAGAAGATATAAGTTCACACGAGCCCGCCTCCATACAACAGGCATGTAGAATGGCTCACAAACTAGTGAACCAGATTGAAGAAAGAATTAAAGAACAGACTACTGAAGAGGCCAATGTGAAGCAAGTCAAAAGAAAGTGGGAGGAAAACGGTGATAAGAATCACCAATACAACAACAAAACAACAATTACAACAATAATCGCAACAATTATCCCAACAATCGCAACAGCAATCGCAACTACAACAAACGGCCCAACAACAACAACAAAAACAACAACAGCAACTACAACAATCATCCCAATAACAATAATAACCGCAACAACAACAACAATCAGAAGCAGCTATGCCAAAGGTGTGAAAAGTATCACTCGGGGTTCTGCACCAAATTTTACAACAAGTGTAAAAGAAATGGTCATAGCGCGGCGAAGTGTGAGGTCTACGGACCAGGGGTTAATAGAATGAAAGGAACAAATGGTGTCGGAACGAGTAATGGCGGAGCAAGTAGTGTCGGAGCAAGTTATGCCAATGTAGTTTGTTATAAATGTGGAAAACCGGGCCACATTATTAGAAATTGCCCGAACCAGGAGAACACGAATGGACAAGGCCGTGGAAGAGTTTTCAATATTAATGCGGCAGAGGCACAAGAAGACCCGGAGCTTGTTACGGGTACGTTTCTTATTGACAATAAATCTGCTTACGTTTTATTTGATTCAGGTGCGGATAGAAGCTATATGAGTAGAGATTTTTGTGCTAAATTAAGTTGTCCATTGACGCCTTTGGATAGTAAATTTTTACTCGAATTAGCAAATGGTAAATTAATTTCAGCAGATAATATATGTCGGAATCGAGAAATTAAACTGGTTAGCGAAACATTTAAGATTGATTTGATACCAGTAGAGTTAGGGAGTTTTGATGTGATAATCGGTATGGACTGGTTGAAAGAAGTGAAAGCAGAGATCGTTTGTTACAAAAATGCAATTCGCATTATACGAGAAAAAGGAAAACCCTTAATGGTGTACGGAGAAAAGGGCAACACGAAGCTACATCTTATTAGTAATTTGAAGGCACAAAAACTAATAAGAAAAGGTTGTTATGCTGTTCTAGCACACGTCGAGAAAGTACAAACTGAAGAAAAGAGCATCAATGATGTTCCCATTGCAAAAGAATTTCCCGATGTATTTCCGAAAGAATTACCGGGATTACCCCCACATCGATCCGTTGAATTTCAAATAGATCTTGTACCAGGAGCTGCACCAATAGCTCGTGCTCCTTACAGACTCGCACCCAGTGAGATGAAAGAACTACAAAGCCAATTACAAGAACTTTTAGAGCGTGGTTTCATTCGACCAAGCACATCACCGTGGGGAGCTCCTGTTTTGTTTGTCAAGAATAAAGATGGTACATTCAGGTTGTGTATCGACTACCGAGAGTTGAACAAACTTACCATCAAGAACTGCTACCCACTATCGAGAATCGACGACTTATTTGATCAACTACAAGGCTCGTCTGTTTATTCAAAGATTGACTTACGTTCCGGGTATCATCAAATGCGGGTGAAAGAAGATGATATTCCAAAGACTGCTTTCAGAACACGTTACGGTCATTACGAGTTTATGGTCATGCCGTTTGGTTTAACTAATGCACCAGCTGTGTTCATGGACCTTATGAACCGAGTGTGTGGACCATACCTTGACAAGTTTGTCATTGTTTTCATTGATGACATACTTATTTACTCAAAGAATGACCAAGAACACGGTGAACATTTGAGAAAGGTGTTAGAAGTATTGAGGAAGGAAGAATTGTACGCTAAGTTTTCAAAGTGTGCATTTTGGTTGGAAGAAGTTCAATTCCTCGGTCACATAGTGAACAAAGAAGGTATTAAGGTGGATCCGGCAAAGATAGAAACTGTTGAAAAGTGGGAAACCCCGAAAACTCCGAAACACATACGCCAGTTTTTAGGACTAGCTGGTTACTACAGAAGGTTCATCCAAGACTTTTCCAGAATAGCAAAACCCTTGACTGCATTAACGCATAAAGGGAAGAAATTTGAATGGAATGATGAACAAGAGAAAGCGTTTCAGTTATTGAAGAAAAAGCTAACTACGGCACCTATATTGTCATTGCCTGAAGGGAATGATGATTTTGTGATTTATTGTGATGCATCAAAGCAAGGTCTCGGTTGTGTATTAATGCAACGAATGAAGGTGATTGCTTATGCCTCTAGACAATTGAAGATTCACGAGCAAAATTATACGACGCATGATTTGGAATTAGGAGCGGTTGTTTTTGCATTAAAGACTTGGAGGCACTACTTATATGGGGTCAAAAGTATTATATATACCGACCACAAAAGTCTTCAACACATATTTAATCAGAAACAACTGAATATGAGGCAGCGTAGGTGGATTGAATTGTTGAATGATTACGACTTTGAGATTCGTTACCACCCGGGGAAGGCAAATGTGGTAGCCGATGCCTTGAGCAGGAAGGACAGAGAACCCATTCGAGTAAAATCTATGAATATAATGATTCATAATAACCTTACTACTCAAATAAAGGAGGCGCAACAAGGAGTTTTAAAAGAGGGAAATTTAAAGGATGAAATACCCAAAGGATCGGAGAAGCATCTTAATATATGGGAAGACGGAACCCGGTATAGGGCTGAAAGGATTTGGGTACCAAAATTTGGAGATATGAGAGAAATGGTACTTAGAGAAGCTCATAAAACCAGATACTCAATACATCCTGGAACGGGGAAGATGTACAAGGATCTCAAGAAACATTTTTGGTGGCCGGGTATGAAAGCCGATGTTGCTAAATACGTAGGAGAATGTTTGACGTGTTCTAAGGTCAAAGCTGAGCATCAGAAACCATCAGGTCTACTTCAATAACCCGGAATCCCGGAATGGAAATTGGAAAACATTACCATGGATTTCATCACTAAATTGCCAAGGACTTCAAGTGGTTTTGATACTATTTGGGTAATAGTTGATCGTCTCACCAAATCAGCACACTTCCTACCAATAAGAGAAGATGACAAGATGGAGAAGTTAGCACGACTGTATTTGAAGGAAGTCGTCTCCAGACATGGAATACCAATCTCTATTATCTCTGATAGGGATGGCAGATTTATTTCAAGATTCTGGCAGATATTACAGCAAGCATTAGGAACTCGTCTAGACATGAGTACTGCCTATCATCCACAAACTGATGGGCAGAGCGAAAGGACGATACAAATGCTTGAAGACATGCTACGAGCATGTGTTATTGATTTTGGAAACAGTTGGGATCGACATCTACCATTAGCAGAATTTTCCTACAACAACAGCTACCATTCAAGCATTGAGATGGCGCCGTTTGAAGCACTTTATGGTAGAAAGTGCAGGTCTCCGATTTGTTGGAGTGAAGTGGGGGATAGACAGATTACGGGTGCAGAGATTATACAAGAAACTACCGAGAAGATCATCCAAATTCAACAACGGTTGAAAACCGCCCAAAGTCGACAAAAGAGCTACGCTGACATTAAAAAAAAAGATATAGAATTTGAAATTGGAGAGATGGTCATGCTTAAAGTTGCACCTTGGAAAGGCGTTGTTCGATTTGGTAAACGAGGGAAATTAAATCCAAGGTATATTGGACCATTCAAGATTATTGATCGTGTCAGACCAGTAGCTTACCGACTTGAGTTACCTCAACAACTCGCGGCTGTACATAACACTTTCCACGTCTCGAATTTGAAGAAATATTTTGCTAAAGAAGATCTCACTATTCCGTTAGATGAAATCCAAATCAACGAAAAACTCCAATTCATCGAAGAACCCGTCGAAATAATGGATCGTGAGGTTAAAAGACTTAAGCAAAACAAGATACCAATTGTTAAGGTTCGATGGAATGCTCGTAGAGGACCCGAGTTCACCTGGGAGCGTGAAGATTAGATGAAGAAGAAATACCCGCATCTATTTCCAGAAGATTCGTCAACACCTTCAACAGCTTAAAATTTCGGGACGAAATTTATTTAACGGGTAGGTACTGTAGTGACCCGAACTTTTCCATGTTTATATATATTAATTGAGATTGATATTTACATGATTAAATGTTTCCAACATGTTAAGCAATCAAACTTGTTAAGACTTGATTAATTGAAATATGTTTCATATAGACAATTGACCACCCAAGTTGACCGGTGATTCACGAATGTTAAAACTTGTAAAAACTATACAATGACATATATATGGTTATATATATAGTTAACATGTTTTTATTATAAGTATGTATCTCATTAGGTATTTTAACAATGAGTTATATATACATAAAAATGAGACTATTAATTTAAGAAACTCGAAAACGATATATATAACGATTATCGTTATAACAACGTCTTACTAGGTACATATGAATCATATTAAGATATTGATACACTTGGTTAATTATGTTAAATGATAAGTAAATATATTATTAAGTGTATTAACAATGAAATACATATGTAAAAATAAGACTACTAACTTAATGATTTCGAAACGAGACATATATGTAACGATTATCGTTGTGACGACATTTAACTGTATATACATCATACTAAGATATATTATATATCATAATATCATGATAATATAATAATTTAACATCTCATTTTTTATAATAAACAATGGGTTAAAAACATTGAACAAGATCGTTAACCTAAAGGTTTCAAAACAACATTTACATGTAACGACTAACGATGACTTAACGACTCAGTTAAAATGTATATAAATGTAGTGTTTTAATATGTATTCATACACTTTTGAAAGACTTCAAGACACTTATCAAAATACTTCTACTTAACAAAAATGCTTACAATTACATCCTCGTTCAGTTTCATCAACAATTCTACTCGTATGCACCCGTATTCGTACTCGTACAATACACAGCTTTTAGATGTATGTACTATTGGTATATACACTCCAATGATCAGCTCTTAGCAGCCCATGTGAGTCACCTAACACATGTGGGAACCATCATTTGGCAACTAGCATGAAATATCTCATAAAATTACAAAAATATGAGTAATCATTCATGACTTATTTACATGAAAACAAAATTACATATCCTTTATATCTAATCCATACACCAACGACCAAAAACACCTACAAACACTTTCATTCTTCAATTTTATTCATCTAATTGATCTCTCTCAAGTTCTATCTTCAAGTTCTAAGTGTTCTTCATATATTTTACAAGTTTTAGTTACATAAAATCAAGAATACTTTCAAGTTTGCTAGCTCACTTCCAATCTTGTAAGGTGATCATCCAACCTCAAGAAATCTTTGTTTCTTACAGTAGGTTATCATTCTAATACAAGGTAATAATCATATTCAAACTTTGGTTCAATTTCTATAACTATAACAATCTTATTTCAAGTGATGATCTTACTTGAACTTGTTTTCGTGTCATGATTCTGCTTCAAGAACTTCGAGCCATCCAAGGATCCGTTGAAGCTAGATCCATTTTTCTCTTTTCCAGTAGGTTTATCCAAGGAACTTAAGGTAGTAATGATGTTCATAACATCATTCGATTCATACATATAAAGCTATCTTATTCGAAGGTTTAAACTTGTAATCACTAGAACATAGTTTAGTTAATTCTAAACTTGTTCGCAAACAAAAGTTAATCCTTCTAACTTGACTTTTAAAATCAACTAAACACATGTTCTATATCTATATGATATGCTAACTTAATGATTTAAAACCTGGAAACACGAAAAACACCGTAAAACCGGATTTACGCCGTCGTAGTAACACCGCGGGCTGTTTTGGGTTAGTTAATTAAAAAAACTATGATAAACTTTGATTTAAAAGTTGTTATTCTGAGAAGATGATTTTTATTATGAACATGAAACTATATCCAAGAATTATGGTTAAACTCAAAGTGGAAGTATGTTTTCTAAAATGGTCATCTAGACGTCGTTCTTTCGACTGAAATGACTACCTTTACAAAAACGACTTGTAACTTATTTTTCCGACTATAAACCTATACTTTTCTGTTTAGATTCATAAAATAGAGTTCAATATGAAACCATAGCAATTTGATTCACTCAAAACGGATTTAAAATGAAGAAGTTATGGGTAAAACAAGATTGGATAATTTTTCTCATTTTAGCTACGTGAAAATTGGTAACAAATCTATTCCAACCATAACTTAATCAACTTGTATTGTATATTATGTAATCTTGAGATACCATAGACACGTATACAATGTTTTGACCTATCATGTCGACACATCTATATATATTTCGGAACAACCATAGACACTCTATATGTGAATGTTGGAGTTAGCTATACAGGGTTGAGGTTGATTCCAAAATATATATAGTTTGAGTTGTGATCAATACTGAGATATGTATACACTGGGTCGTGGATTGATTCAAGATAATATTTATCAATTTATTTCTGTACATCTAACTGTGGACAACTAGTTGTAGGTTACTAACGAGGACAGCTGACTTAATAAACTTAAAACATCAAAATATATTAAAAGTGTTGTAAATATATTTTAAACATACTTTGATATATATGTATATATTGTTATAGGTTCGTGAATCAACCAGTGGCCAAGTCTTACTTTCCGACGAAGTAAAAATCTGTGAAAGTGAGTTATAGTCCCACTTTTAAAATCTAATATTTTTGGGATGCGAATACATGCAGGTTTTATAAATGATTTACAAAATAGACACAAGTACGTGAAACTACATTCTATGGTTGAATTATCGAAATCGAATATGCCCCTTTTTATTAAGTCTGGTAATCTAAGAATTAGGGAACAGACACCCTAATTGACGCGAATCCTAAAGATAGATCTATTGGGCCTAACAAACCCCATCCAAAGTACCGGATGCTTTAGTACTTCGAAATTTATATCATATCCGAAGGGTGTCCCGGAATGATGGGGATATTCTCATATATATATGCATCTTGTTAATGTCGGTTACCAGGTGTTCACCATATGAATGATTTTTATCTCTATGTATGGGATGTGTATTGAAATATGAAATCTTGTGGTCTATTGTTACGATTTGATATATATAGGTTAAACCTATAACTCACCAACATTTTTGTTGACGTTTAAAGCATGTTTATTCTCAGGTGAATACTAAGAGCTTCCGCTGTTGCATACTAAAATAAGGACAAGATTTGGAGTCCATGTTTGTATGATATTGTGTAAAAACTGCATTCAAGAAACTGATTTCGATGTGACATATTTGTATTGTAAACCATTATGTAATGGTCGTGTGTAAACAGGATATTTTAGATTATCATTATTTGATAATCTACGTAAAGCTTTTTAAACCTTTATTTATGAAATAAAGGTTATGGTTTGTTTTAAAAATGAATGCAGTCTTTGAAAAACGTCTCATATAGAGGTCAAAACCTCGCAACGAAATCAATTAATATGGAACGTTTTTAATCAATAAGAACGGGACATTTCACATCTAACGTTGGACAACTAGTTGTAGGTTACTAACGAGGACAACTGACTTAATAAACTTAAAACATCAAAATGTATTAAAAGTGTTGTAAATATATTTTAAATATACTTTGATATATATGTACATATTTGTTATAGGTTCTTGAATCGACCAGTGGCCAAGTCTTACTTCCCGACGAAGTAAAAATCTGTGAAAGTGAGTTATAGTCCCACTTTTAAAATCTAATATTTTTGGGATGAGAATACATGCAGGTTTTATAAATGATTTACAAAATAGACACAAGTACGTGAAACTACATTCTATGGTTGAATTATCGAAATCGAATATGCCCCTTTTTATTAAGTCTGGTAATCTAAGAATTAGGGAACAGACACCCTAATTGACGCGAATCCTAAAGATAGATCTATTGGGCCTAACAAACCCCATCTAAAGTACCGGATGCTTTAGTACTTCGAAATTTATATCATATCCGAAGGGTGTCCCGGAATAATAGGGATATTCTTATATATGCATCTTGCTAATGTCGGTTACCAGGTGTTCACCATATGAATGATTTTTATCTCTATGTTTGGGATGTATATTGAAATATGAAATCTTGTGGTCTATTGTTACGATTTGATATATATAGGTTAAACCTATAACTCACCAACATTTTTGTTGACGTTTAAAGCATGTTTATTCTCAGGTGAATATTAAGAGCTTCCGCTGTTGCATACTAAAATAAGGACAAGATTTGGAGTCCATGTTTGTATGATATTATGTAAAAACTGCATTCAAGAAACATATGTCGATGTAATATATTTCTATTGTAAACCATTATGTAATGGTCGTGTGTAAACAATATATTTTAGATTATCATTATTTGATAATCTACGTAATGCTTTTGAAACCATTATTGATAAAATAAAGGTCATGGTTGTTTTAAAAATGAATGCAGTCTTTAAAAAATGTCTCATATAGAGGTCAAAACTTCGCAACGAAATCAATTAATATGGAACGTTTATAATCAATATGAACGGGACATTTCAGTTGGTATTCGAGCGTTGGTCTTAGATAACCAGAAAATTTGCATTAGTGTGTGTTATCGAGTTTGTTAGGATGCATTAGTGATTCTGGACTTCGACCGTGTTTTCTTTAAAAATGATTGCTTAACATTTTTGTTGGAAACTATATATTTTTAACATGTGAATATTATGTGATATATTAATCTCTTAACGTGTTTGATATTATGTGATAGATGTCTATCTCTAGAACAAGTCCCATTAACTCACCTAATAATAATGAAGAGTCAAATGTAAATTGGAATGATTCGTGGACTGATTCACAAGTTCCCGAAGAGGAACCGGAAGAAGAGTCGGAACCGGAAGAAGAATCGGAACCGGAAGAAGAATCAGAACCGGAAGAAGAAATAGAACCAGTGGGGGAAATAATAAAACGGTTAAGTAGAAGAAAATCCTCAACCAACCGACCAAAGTTAATTATGGTCAATGGTGTTTCCCTCAAGGAAGCAAAGTATTGGGAGGATTACCAATTCTTCGATGAATCGGATCCCGACAAGGATTCCGATGATGTTATAGAAATTACCCCAACATAATTTAATAAGGAAAAAGAGAACAATAAGGGAAATGGCATAAAAATAGAGAAATTTGATTCCAAACCCGATGAACTTTATATGTGAAATGTCCCGTTCTTATTGATTAAAAACGTTCCATATTAATTGATTTCGTTGCGAGGTTTTGACCTCTATATGAGACGTTTTTCAAAGACTGCATTCATTTTTAAAACAAACCATAACCTTTATTTCATAGATAAAGGTTTTAAAAAGCTTTACATAGATTATCAAATAATGATAATCTAAAATATCCTGTTTACACACGACCATTACATAATGGTTTACAATACAAATATGTTACAACAAAATAAGTTTCTTGAATGCAGTTTTTACACAATATCATACAAGCATGGACTCCAAATCTCGTCCTTATTTAACTATGCGACAGCGGAAGCTCTTAATAATCACCTGAGAATAAACATGCTTAAAACGTCAACAAAAATGTTGGTGAGTTATAGGTTTAACCTATATATATCAAATCATAATAATAGACCACAAGATTTCATATTTCAATACACATCCCATACATAGAGATAAAAATCATTCATATGGTGAACACCTGGTAACCGACATTAACAAGATGCATATATAAGAATATCCCCATCATTCCGGGACACCCTTCGGATATGATATAAATTTCGAAGTACTAAAGCATCCGGTACTTTGGATGGGGCTTGTTGGGCCCGATAGATCTATCTTTAGGATTCGCGTCAATTAGGGTGTCTGTTCCCTAATTCTTAGATTACCAGACTTAATAAAAAGGGGCATATTCGATTTCGATAATTCAACCATAGAATGTAGTTTCACGTACTTGTGTCTATTTTGTAAATCATTTATAAAACCTGCATGTATTCTCATCCCAAAAATATTAGATTTTAAAAGTGGGACTATAACTCACTTTCACAGATTTTTACTTCGTCGGGAAGTAAGACTTGGCCACTGGTTGATTCACGAACCTATAACAATATATACATATATATCAAAGTATGTTCAAAATATATTTACAACACTTTTAATATATTTTGATGTTTTAAGTTTATTAAGTCAGCTGTCCTCGTTAGTAACCTACAACTAGTTGTCCACAGTTAGATGTACAGAAATAAATCGATAAATATTATCTTGAATCAATCCACGACCCAGTGTATACGTATCTCAGTATTGATCACAACTCAAACTATATATATTTTGGAATCAACCTCAACCCTGTATAGCTAACTCCAACATTCACATATAGAGTGTCTATGGTTGTTCCAAAATATATATAGATGCGTCGACATGATAGGTCGAAATATTGTATACGTGTCTATGGTATCTCAAGATTACATAATATACAATACAAGTTGATTAAGTTATGGTTGGAATAGATTTGTTACCAATTTTCACGTAGCTAAAATGAGAAAAAGTATCCAATCTTGTTTTACCCATAACTTCTTCATTTTAAATCCGTTTTGAGTGAATCAAATTGCTATGTTTTCATATTGAACTCTATTTTATGAATCTAAATAGAAAAAGTATAGGTTTATAGTCGGAAAAATAAGTTACAAGTCATTTTTGTAAAGGTAGTCATTTCAGTCGAAAGAACGACGTCTAGATGACCATTTTAGAAAACATACTTCCACTTTGAGTTTAACCATAATTTTTGGATATAGTTTCATGTTCATAATAAAAATAATTTTCTCATAATAACAACTTTTAAATCAAAGTTTATCATAGTTTTTAATTAACTAACCCAAAACAGCCCGCGGTGTTACTACGACGGCGTAAATCCGGTTTTACGGTGTTTTTCGTGTTTCCAGGTTTTAAATCATTAAGTTAGCATATCATATAGATATAGAACATGTGTTTAGTTGATTTTAAAAGTCAATTTAGAAGGATTAACTTTTGTTTGCGAACAAGTTTAGAATTAACTAAACTATGTTCTAGTGATTACAAGTTTAAACCTTCGAATAAGATAACTTTATATGTATGAATCGAATGATGTTATGAACATCATTACTACCTTAAGTTCCTTGGATAAACCTACTGGAAAAGAGAAAAATGGATCTAGCTTCAATGGATCCTTGGATGGCTCGAAGTTCTTGAAGCAGAATCATGACACGAAAACAAGTTCAAGTAAGATCATCACTTGAAATAAGATTGTTATAGTTATAGAAATTGAACCAAAGTTTGAATATGATTATTACCTTGTATTAGAATGATAACCTACTGTAAGAAACAAAGATTTCTTGAGGTTGGATGATCACCTTACAAGATTGGAAGTGAGCTAGCAAACTTGAAAGTATTCTTGATTTTATGAAACTAGAACTTTTGGAATTTATGAAGAACACTTAGAACTTGAAGATAGAACTTGAGAGAGATCAATTAGATGAAGAAAATTGAAGAATGAAAGTGTTTGTAGGTGTTTTTGGTCGTTGGTGTATGGATTAGATATAAAGGATATGTTATTTTGTTTTCATGTAAATAAGTCATGAATGATTACTCATATTTTTGTAATTTTATGAGATATTTCATGCTAGTTTCCAAATGATGGTTCCCACATGTGTTAGGTGACTCACATGGGCTGATAAGAGCTGATCATTGGAGTGTATATACCAATAGTACATACATCTAAAAGCTGTGTATTGTACGAGTACGAATACGGGTGCATACGAGTAGAATTGTTGATGAAACTGAACGAGGATGTAATTGTAAGCATTTTTGTTAAGTAGAAGTATTTTGATAAGTGTCTTGAAGTCTTTTAAAAGTGTATGAATACATATTAAAACACTACATGTATATACCTTTTAACTGAGTCGTTAAGTCATCGTTAGTCGTTACATGTAAATGTTGTTTTGAAACCTTTAGGTTAACGATCTTGTTAAATGTTGTTAACCCAATGTTTATAATATCAAAAGAGATTTTAAATTATTATATTATCATGATATTATGATGTACGAATATCTCTTAATATGATATATATACATTAAATGTCGTTACAACGATAATCGTTACATATATGTCTCGTTTCAAAATCATTAAGTTAGTAGTCTTGTTTTTACATATGTAGTTCATTGTTAATATAATTAATGATATATTTACTTATCATAATATCATGTTAACTATATATATAACCATATATATGTCATCATATAGTTTTTACAAGTTTTAACGTTCGTGAATCACCGGTCAACTTGGGTGGTCAATTGTCTATATGAAACCTATTTCAATTAATCAAGTCTTAACAAGTTTGATTGCTTAACATGTTGGATACATTTAATCATGTAAATATCAATCTCAATTAATATATATAAACATGGAAAAGTTCGGGTCACTACAGTACCTACCCGTTAAATAAATTTCGTCCCGAAATTTTAAGCTGTTGAAGGGGTTGGCGAATCTTCTAGAAATAAATGCGGGTATTTCTTCTTCATCTGATCTTCAAGCTCCCAGGTGAACTCGGGTCCTCTACGAGCATTCCATCGAACCTTAACAATTGGTATCTTGTTTTGCTTAAGTCTTTTAACCTCACGATCCATTATTTTGACGGGTTCTTCGATGAATTGAAGTTTTTCGTTGATTTGGATTTCATCTAACGGAATAGTGAGATCTTCTTTAGCAAAACATTTCTTTAAATTCGAGACGTGGAAAGTGTTATGTACAGCCGCAAGTTGTTGAGGTAACTCAAGTCGGTAAGCTACTGGTCCGACACGATCAATAATCTTGAATGGTCCAATATACCTTGGATTTAATTTCCCTCGTTTACCAAATCGAACAACGCCTTTCCAAGGTGCAACTTTAAGCATGACCATCTCTCCAATTTTAAATTCTATATCTTTTCTTTTAATGTCAGCGTAGCTCTTTTGTCGACTTTGGGCGGTTTTCAACCGTTGTTAAATTTGGATGATCTTCTCGGTAGTTTCTTGTATAATCTCCGGACCTGTAATCTGTCTATCCCCCACTTCACTCCAACAAATCGGAGACCTGCACTTTCTACCATAAAGTGTTTCAAACGGCGCCATCTCAATGCTTGAATGGTAGCTGTTGTTGTAGGAAAATTCTACTAACGGTAGATGTCGATCCCAACTGTTTCCGAAATCAATAACACATGCTCGTAGCATGTCTTCAAGCGTTTGTATCGTCCTTTCGCTCTGCCCATCAGTTTGTGGATGATAGGCAGTACTCATGTCTAGACGAGTTCCTAATGCTTGCTGTAATGTCTACCAGAATCTTGAAATAAATCTGCCATCCCTATCAGAGATAATAGAGATTGGTATTCCATGTCTGGAGATGACTTCCTTCAAATACAGTCGTGCTAACTTCTCCATCTTGTCATCTTCTCTTATTGGCAGGAAGTGTGCTGATTTGGTGAGACGATCAACTATTACCCAAATAGTATCAAAACCACTTGCAGTCCTTGGCAATTTAGTGATGAAATCCATGGTAATGTTTTCCCATTTCCATTCCGGGATTTCGGGTTGTTGAAGTAGACTTGATGGTTTCTGATGCTCAGCTTTGACCTTAGAACACGTCAAACATTCTCCTACGTATTTAGCAACATCGGCTTTCATACCCGGCCACCAAAAATGTTTCTTGAGATCCTTGTACATCTTCCCCGTTCCAGGATGTATTGAGTATCTGGTTTTATGAGCTTCTCTAAGTACCATTTCTCTCATATCTCCAAATTTTGGTACCCAAATCCTTTCAGCCCTATACCGGGTTCCGTCTTCCCGAACATTAAGATGCTTCTCCGATCCTTTGGGTATTTCATCCTTTAAATTTCCTTCTTTTAAAACTCCTTGTTGCGCCTCCTTTATTTGAGTAGTAAGGTTATTATGAATCATTATATTCATAGATTTTACTCGAATGGGTTCTCTGTCCTTCCTGCTCAAGGCATCGGCTACCACATTTGCCTTCCCCGGGTGGTAACGAATCTCAAAGTCGTAATCATTCAATAATTCAATCCACCTACGCTGCCTCATATTCAGTTGTTTCTGGTTAAATATGTGTTGAAGACTTTTGTGGTCGGTATATATAATACTTTTGACCCCATATAAGTAGTGCCTCCAAGTCTTTAATGCAAAAACAACCGCGCCTAATTCCAAATCATGCGTCGTATAATTTTGTTCGTGAATCTTCAATTGTCTAGACGCATAAGCAATCACCTTCGTTCGTTGCATTAATACACAACCGAGACCTTGCTTTGATGCATCACAATAAATCACAAAATCATCATTCCCTTCAGGCAATGACAATATAGGTGCCGTAGTTAGCTTTTTCTTCAATAACTGAAATGCTTTCTCTTGTTCATCATTCCATTCAAATTTCTTCCCTTTATGCGTTAATGCAGTCAAGGGTTTTGCTATTCTGGAAAAGTCTTAGATGAACCTTCTGTAGTAACCAGCTAGTCCTAAAAACTGGCGTATGTGTTTCGGAGTTTTCGGGGTTTCCCACTTTTCAACAGTTTCTATCTTTGCCGGATCCACCTTAATACCTTCTTTGTTCACTATGTGACCGAGGAATTGAACTTCTTCCAACCAAAATGCACACTTTGAAAACTTAGCGTACAATTCTTCCTTCCTCAATACTTCTAACACCTTTCTCAAATGTTCACCATGTTCTTGGTCATTCTTTGAGTAAATAAGTATGTCATCAATGAAAACAATGACAAACTTGTCAAGGTATGGTCCACACACTCGGTTCATAAGGTCCATGAACACAGCTGGTGCATTGGTTAATCCAAACGGAATGACCATAAACTCGTAATGACCGTAACGTGTTCGGAAAGCAGTCTTTGGAATATCATCTTCTTTCACCCGCATTTGATGATACCCGGAACGTAAGTCAATCTTTGAATAAACAGACGAGCCTTGTAGTTGATCAAATAAGTCGTCGATTCTTGGTAGTGGGTAGCGGTTCTTGATGGTAAGTTTGTTCAACTCTCGGTAGTCGATACATAACCTGAATGTACCATCTTTCTTCTTGACAAACAAAACAGGAGCTCCCCACGGTGATGTGCTTGGTCGAATGAAACCACGCTCTAAAAGTTCTTGTAATTGGCTTTGCAGTTCTTTCATCTCGCTGGGTGCGAGTCTGTAAGGAGCACGAGCTATTGGTGCAGCTCCTGGTACAAGATCTATTTGAAATTCAACGGATCGATGTGGGGGTAATCCCGGTAATTCTTTCGGAAATACATCGGGAAATTCTTTTGCAATGGGAACATCATTGATGCTCTTTTCTTCAGTTTGTACTTTCTCGACGTGTGCTAGAACAGCATAGCAACCTTTTCTTATTAGTTTTTGTGCCTTCAAATTACTAATAAGATGTAGCTTCGTGTTGCCCTTTTCTCCGTACACCATTAAGGGTTTTCCTTTTTCTCGTATAATGCGAATTGCATTTTTGTAACAAACGATCTCTGCTTTCACTTCTTTCAACCAGTCCATACCGATTATCACATCAAAACTCCCTAACTCTACTGGTATCAAATCAATCTTAAATGTTTCGCTAACCAGTTTAATTTCTCGATTCCGACATATATTATCTGCTGAAATTAATTTACCATTTGCTAATTCGAGTAAAAATTTACTATCTAAAGGCATCAATGGACAACTTAATTTAGCACAAAAATCTCTACTCATATAGCTTCTATCCGCACCCGAATCAAATAAAACGTAAGCAGATTTATTGTCAATAAGAAACGTACCCGTAACAAGCTCCGGGTCTTCCTGTGCCTCTGCCGCATTAATATTGAAAACTCTTCCGCGGCCTTGTCCATTCGTGTTCTCCTGGTTCGGGCAATTTCTAATAATGTGGCCCGGTTTTCTACATTTATAACAAACTACATTGGCATAACTTGCTCCGACACTACTTGCTCCGTCATTACTCGTTCCAACACCATTTGTTCCTTTCGTTCTGTTGACCCCTGGTCCGTAAACCTCACACTTCGCCGCGCTATGACCATTTCTTTTACACTTGTTGCAAAATTTGGTGCAGAACCCCGAGTGATACTTTTCACACCTTTGGCATAGCTGCTTCTAATTGTTGTTGTTGTTGCGGTTATTATTGTTGTTGGGATGATTGTTGTAGTTGCTGTTGTTGTTGTTGTTGTTGTTGTTGTTGTTGTTGTTGTTGTTGTTGTTGTTGGACCGTTTGTTGTAGTTGCGATTGATGTTGCGATTGTTGGGATAATTGTTGCGATTATTGTTGTAATTGCTGTTGTTGTTGTATTGGTGATTCTTATTGTAGTGACCCGAACTTTTCCATGTTTATATATATTAATTGAGATTGATATTTACATGATTAAATGTTTCCAACATGTTAAGCAATCAAACTTGTTAAGACTTGATTAATTGAAATATGTTTCATATAGACAATTGACCACCCAAGTTGACCGGTGATTCACGAACGTTAAAACTTGTAAAAACTATATGATGACATATATATGGATATATATATAGTTAACATGATACTATGATAAGTAAACATATTATTAAGTATATTAACAATGAACTACATATGTAAAAACAAGACTACTAACTTAATGATTTTTAAACGAGACATATATGTAACGATTATCGTTGTAAAGACATTTAATGTATATATATCATATTAAGAGATATTCATACATGATAATATCATGATAATATAATAATTTAAAATCTCATTTGATATTATAAACATTGGGTTAACAACATTTAACAAGATCGTTAACCTAAAGGTTTCAAAACAACACTTACATGTAACGACTAACGATGACTTAACGACTCAGTTAAAATGTATAGACATGTAGTGTTTTAATATGTATTCATACACTTTTGAAAGACTTCAAGACACTTATCAAAATACTTCTACTTAACAAAAATGCTTACAATTACATCCTCGTTCAGTTTCATCAACAATTCTACTCGTATGCACCCGTATTCGTACTCGTACAATACACAGCTTTAGATGTATGTACTATTGGTATATACACTCCAATGATCAGCTCTTAGCAGCCCATGTGAGTCACCTAACACATGTGGGAACCATCATTTGGCAACTAGCATGAAATATCTCATAAAATTACAAAAATATGAGTAATCATTCATGACTTATTTACATGAAAACAAAATTACATATCCTTTATATTTAATCCATACACCAACGACCAAAAACACCTACAAACACTTTCATTCTTCAATTTTATTCATATAATTGATCTCTCTCAAGTTCTATCTTCAAGTTCTAAGTGTTCTTCATAAATTCCAAAAGTTCTAGTTTCATAAAATCAAGAATACTTTCAAGTTTGCTAGCTCACTTCCAATCTTGTAAGGTGATCATCCAACCTCAAGAAATCTTTGTTTCTTACAGTAGGTTATCATTCTAATACAAGGTAATAATCATATTCAAACTTTGGTTCAATTTCTATAACTATAACAATCTTATTTCAAGTGATGATCTTACTTGAACTTGTTTTCGTGTCATGATTCTGCTTCAAGAACTTCGAGCCATCCAAGGATCCATTGAAGCTAGATCCATTTTTCTCTTTTCCAGTAGGTTTATACAAGGAACTTAAGGTAGTAATGATGTTCATAACATCATTCGATTCATACATATAAAGCTATCTTATTCGAAGGTTTAAACTTGTAATCACTAGAACATAGTTTAGTTAATTCTAAACTTGTTCGCAAACAAAAGTTAATCCTTCTAACTTGACTTTTAAAATCAACTAAACACATGTTCTATATCTATATGATATGCTAACTTAATGATTTAAAACCTGGAAACACGAAAAACACCGTAAAACCGGATTTACGCCGTCGTAGTAACACCGCGGGCTGTTTTGGGTTAGTTAATTAAAAACTATGATAAACTTTGATTTTAAAGTTGTTATTCTGAGAAAATGATTTTTATTATGAACATGAAACTATATCCAAAAATTATGATTAAACTCAAAGTGGAAGTATGTTTTCTAAAATGGTCATCTAGACGTCGTTCTTTCGACTGAAATGACTACCTTTACAAAAACGACTTGTAACTTATTTTTCCGACTATAAACCTATACTTTTCTGTTTAGATTCATAAAATAGAGTTCAATATGAAACCATAGCAATTTGATTCACTCAAAACGGATTTAAAATGAAGAAGTTATGGGTAAAACAAGATTGGATAATTTTTCTCATTTTAGCTACGTGAAAATTGGTAACAAATCTATTCCAACCATAATTTAATCAACTTGTATTGTATATTATGTAATCTTGAGATACCATAGACACGTATACAATGTTTCGACCTATCATGTCGACACATCTATATATATTTCGGAACAACCATAGACACTCTATATGTGAATGTTGGAGTTAGCTATACAGGGTTGAGGTTGATTCCAAAATATATATAGTTTGAGTTGTGATCAATACTGAGATACGTATATACTGGGTCGTGGATTGATTCAAGATAATATTTATCGATTTATTTCTGTACATCTAACTGTGGACAACTAGTTGTAGGTTACTAACGAGGACAGCTGACTTAATAAACTTAAAACATCAAAATATATTAAAAGTGTTGTAAATATATTTTGAACATACGTTGATATATATGTATATATTGTTATAGGTTCGTGAATCAACTAGTGGCCAAGTCTTACTTCCCGACGAAGTAAAAATCTGTGAAAGTGAGTTATAGTCCCACTTTTAAAATCTAATATTTTTGGGATGAGAATACATGCAGGTTTTATAAATGATTTACAAAATAGACACAAGTACGTGAAACTACATTCTATGGTTGAATTATCGAAATCGAATATGCCCCTTTTTATTAAGTCTGGTAATCTAAGAATTAGGGAACAGACACCCTAATTGACGCGAATCCTAAAGATAGATCTATTGGGCCTAACAAACCCCATCCAAAGTACCGGATGCTTTAGTACTTCGAAATTTATATCATATCCGAAGGGTGTCCCGGAATGATGGGGATATTCTTATATATGTATCTTGTTAATGTCGGTTACCAGGTGTTCACCATATGAATGATTTTTATCTCTATGTATGGGATGTGTATTGAAATATGAAATCTTGTGGTCTATTGTTACGATTTGATATATATAGGTTAAACCTATAACTCACCAACATTTTTGTTGACGTTTAAAGCATGTTTATTCTCAGGTGAATATTAAGAGCTTCCGCTGTTGCATACTAAAATAAGGACAAGATTTGGAGTCCATGTTTGTATGATATTGTGTAAAAACTGCATTCAAGAAACTGATTTCGATGTAACATATTTGTATTGTAAACCATTATGTAATGGTCGTGTGTAAACAGGATATTTTAGATTATCATTATTTGATAATCTACGTAAAGCTTTTTAAACCTTTATTTATGAAATAAAGGTTATGGTTTGTTTTAAAAATGAATGCAGTCTTTGAAAAACGTCTCATATAGAGGTCAAAACCTCGCAACGAAATCAATTAATATGGAACGTTTTTAATCAATAAGAACGGGACATTTCAGTTGGTATCCGAGCGTTGGTCTTAGAGAACCAGAATTTTTCATTAGTGTGTCTTATCGAGTTTGTTAGGATGCATTAGTGAGTCTGGACTTCGACCGTGTTTACTTGAAAAATGATTGCTTAACAAATTTTGTTGGAAACTATATATTTTTAACATGTGAATATTATGTGATATATTAATCTCTTAACGCGTTTGATATTATGTGATAGATGTCTACCTCTAGAACAAGTCCCATTGACTCACCTAATAATAATGAAGAGTCAAATATAAATTGGAATGATTCGTGGACTGATTCACAAGTTCCCGAAGAGGAACCGGAAGAAGAGTCGGAACCGGAAGAAGAATCGGAACCGGAAGAAGAATCGGAACCGGATGAAGAAATAGAACCGGTGGGGGAAATAATAAAACGGTTAAGTAAAAGAAAATCCTCAACCAACCGACCAAGGTTAATTATGGTCAATGGTGTTTCCGCCAAGGAAGCAAAATATTGGGAGGATTACCAATTCTCTGATGAATCGGATTCCGACGAGAATTCCGATGATGTTATAGAAATTACCCCAACTGAATTTAAAAAGGCAAAAGAAAATAATAAGGGAAAGGGCATAAAAATTGAGAAATCTAATTCCAACCCCGATGAACTTTATATGTATCGTCAACGCCCGAAGTCCTTAAGTTGTAACAATGACCCGGGAACCTCTAAACCACCAGGTTTTTCTAAACCAATGTGGACAACGACGGCTCGTATTAGGGGAACATCATATATCCCTAGAAACTTGGCAAAACGAACCAAAACCGAAGAAGAAGAAACGAGCGAGTCGGAATAAGATAGTTGTATTCGTGTGGTGTAATATATGTAATATAGTGTTCTTATGCTTTATGATATATGTAAAAATTGCTTGTATTAATAAGTATTTTTTTATGAATCTAACTCTTGTCTATTTTACAGTTTAAAAACACAAAATGGATAGACAACCCAATATTTTAAGAGACCTACCCGGAGACATGATTGATGAAATCTTGTCTAGAGTCGGCCAGAATTCCTCGGCACAACTATTTAAGGCGAGATCAGTTTGTAAGACATTCGAAGAACGTTCCAAGAATGTCTTGGTTTATAAGAGACTTTCGTTTGAAAGATGGGGGATATCACATTGGGAAACCCATAAGTTACGATGTGTTTACTTTGACGCATATATTACGGGGAACCCAAATGCTATTTTACGCAACGGGTTAAGAAATTATTTTGACTCAATATATCCGAATATTGGACTTCGTGATTTAGAAAAAGCGGCTAACATGCAACATAAAGAAGCATGTTATGCTTACGGATTAGTAATGTTCGCTTCTCACCAAAGTGAGAACAAGAACATCGGGCTACAACTATTAAACAAAACGTTTCCACAAGTGACGGAGTCGGTAATTGGGGTAAGAAATGAGGTTTTTAGATTATTACGGGACTGTTGGACATTACGTAACCCTCGTCCCTTTGACGACGTTACAACACGCTGTCTTATCAACGGCCATAACTGTTATGTTGCACAAGACCAAGGATGGGAAGTAGTCCTAGTAAAGCCAGAATGCATGACTTGTTTCTGGACGTATGAATTACGTGTCTTTATTGCCTTTGCTGAACGACTTGTGTACTAGCTAGAATTATCTTCACAACTATCTTGTATCAAAGTTATTGTGTGCTATATTTCATGCTTTATGTAAAATAAGCGGTATTGTAAGTTTGTAAAATATTGTATAAAAGTTTGAACGCGAAATATTATTATAATCAGTTTTTCATATAGAATTGTAGTAGTTGAATTGTATATTAGCTACTAAGTATGAACTTAACGGGTAGGTACTACCCGAATTTAAACTTATAAAACGCTAATATGAAGAAAAAGCTTTTATAAATGAGTTCATATTATGCTACGAAATACTATTAACTACTCTTAATATTCTGTATGATTAACTTGTTCCATTTAACTATTTTGAAGGAAATGGCACCGACTACTCGACACACCGTGAATATGAATGAAGAGGAATTCCGTACTTTTCTAGCTTCAAACATAGCTGCAGTACAGGCTGCGCTACATACCAACAATAACCTTGGATCTAGCAGTACAGGAAATCGTGCAGGATGCACCTACAAAGAATTCACTGCCTGCAAACCTTTGGAATTTGATGGAACCGAAGGACCGATCGGATTGAAACGGTGGACCGAGAAGGTCGAATCGGTGTTTGCCATAAGTAAGTGTACTGAAGAGGACAAAGTAAAGTACGCTACGCATACCTTCACAGGTTTTGCGTTAACATGGTGGAATACCTATCTAGAGCAAGTGGGACAAGACGATGCGTACGCACTACCGTGGTCAGCATTCAAGCACTTGATGAACGAGAAGTACCGTCCCAGAACCGAGGTCAATAAGCTCAAGACAGAACTTAGAGGGTTACGAACCCAAGGATTTGATATTACCACGTACGAAAGACGATTCACAGAATTGTGCCTATTGTGTCCGGGAGCATTCGAAGATGAGGAAGAGAAGATCGACGCGTTTGTGAAAGGATTACCGGAAAGAATCCAAGAAGATATAAGTTCACACGAGCCCGCCTCCATACAACAGGCATGTAGAATGGCTCACAAACTCGTGAACCAAATTGAAGAAAGAATTAAAGAACAGACTGCTGAAGAGGCCAATGTGAAGCAAGTCAAAAGAAAGTGGGAGGAAAACGGTGATAAGAATCACCAATACAACAACAACAGCAATTACAACAATAATCGCAACAATTATCCCAACAATCGCAACATCAATCGCAACTACAACAAACGGCCCAACAACAACAACAACAACAACAACAACAGCAACAACTACAACAATCATCCCAACAACAATAATAACCGCAACAACAACAACAATCAGAAGCAGCTATGCCAAAGGTGTGAAAAGAATCACTCGGGGTTCTGCACCAAATTTTGCAACAAGTGTAAAAGAAATGGTCATAGCGCGGCGAAGTGTGAGGTCTACGGACCAGGGGTTAATAGAACGAAAGGAACAAATGGTGTCGGAACGAGTAATGGCGGAGCAAGTAGTGTCGGAGCAAGTTATGCCAATGTAGTTTGTTATAAATGTGGAAAACCGGGCCACATTATTAGAAATTGCCCGAACCAGGAGAACACCAATGGACAAGGCCGTGGAAGAGTTTTCAATATTAATGCGGCAGAGGCACAGGAAGACCCGGAGCTTGTTACGGGTACGTTTCTTATTGACAATAAATTTGCTTACGTTTTATTTGATTCGGGTGCGGATAGAAGCTATATGAGTAGAGATTTTTGTGCTAAATTAAGTTGTCCATTGACGCCTTTGGATAGTAAATTTTTACTCGAATTAGCAAATGGTAAATTAATTTCAGCAGATAATATATGTCGGAATCGAGAAATTAAACTGGTTAGCGAAACATTTAAGATTGATTTGATACCAGTAGAGTTAGGGAGTTTTGATGTGATAATCGGTATGGACTGGTTGAAAGAAGTGAAAGCGGAGATCGTTTGTTACAAAAATGCAATTCGCATTATACGAGAAAAAGGAAAACCCTTAATGGTGTACGGAGAAAAGGGCAACACGAAGCTACATCTTATTAGTAATTTGAAGGCACAAAAACTAATAAGAAAAGGTTGCTATGCTGTTCTAGCACACGTCGAGAAAGTACAAACTGAAGAAAAGAGCATCAATGATGTTCCCGTCGCAAAAGAATTTCCTGATGTATTTCCGAAAGAATTACCGGGATTACCCCCACATCGATCCGTTGAATTTCAAATAGATCTTGTACCAGGAGCTGCACCAATAGCTCGTGCTCCTTACAGACTCGCACCCAGCGAGATGAAAGAACTACAAAGCCAATTACAAGAACTTTTAGAGCGTGGTTTCATTCGACCGAGCACATCACCGTGGGGAGCTCCTGTTTTGTTTGTCAAGAAGAAAGATGGTACATTCAGGTTGTGTATCGACTACCGAGAGTTGAACAAACTTACCATCAAGAACCGCTACCCACTACCGAGAATCGATGACTTATTTGATCAACTACAAGGCTCGTCTGTTTATTCAAAGATTGACTTACGTTCCTGGTATCATCAAATGCGGGTGAAAGAAGATGATATTCCAAAGACTGCTTTCAGAACACGTTACGGTCATTACGAGTTTATGGTCATGCCGTTTGGTTTAACTAATGCACCAGCTGTGTTCATGGACCTTATGAACCGAGTGTGTGGACCATACCTTGACAAGTTTGTCATTGTTTTCATTGATGACATACTTATTTACTCAAAGAATGACCAAGAACACGGTGAACATTTGAGAAAGGTGTTAGAAGTATTGAGGAAGGAAGAATTGTACGCTAAGTTTTCAAAGTGTGCATTTTGGTTGGAAGAAGTTCAATTCCTCGGTCACATAGTGAACAAAGAAGGTATTAAGGTGGATCCGGCAAAGATAGAAACTGTTGAAAAGTGGGAAACCCCAAAAACTCCGAAACACATACGCCAGTTTTTAGGACTAGCTGGTTACTACAGAAGGTTCATCCAAGACTTTTCCAGAATAGCAAAACCCTTGACTGCATTAATGCATAAAGGGAAGAAATTTGAATGGAATGATGAACAAAAGAAAGCGTTTCAGTTATTGAAGAAAAAGCTAACTACGGCACCTATATTGTCATTACCTGAAGGGAATGATGATTTTGTGATTTATTGTGATGCATCAAAGCAAGGTCTCAGTTGTGTATTAATGCAACGAACGAAGGTGATTGCTTATGCGTCTAGACAATTGAAGATTCACGAACAAAATTATACGACGCATGATTTGGAATTAGGCGCGGTTGTTTTTGCATTAAAGACTTGGAGGCACTACTTATATGGGGTCAAAAGTATTATATATACCGACCACAAAAGTCTTCAACACATATTTAATCAGAAACAACTGAATATGAGGCAGCGTAGGTGGATTGAATTATTGAATGATTACGACTTTGAGATTCGTTACCACCCGGGGAAGGCAAATGTGGTAGCCGATGCCTTGAGCAGTAAGGACAGAGAACCCATTCGAGTAAAATCTATGAATATAATGATTCATAATAACATTACTACTCAAATAAAGGAGGCGCAACAAGGAGTTTTAAAAGAGGGAAATTTAAAGGATGAAATACCCAAAGGATCGGAGAAGCATCTTAATATTCGGGAAGACGGAACCCGGTATAGGGCTGAAAGGATTTGGGTACCAAAATTTGGAGATATGAGAGAAATGGTACTTAGAGAAGCTCATAAAACCAGATACTCAATACATCATGGAACGGGGAAGATGTACAAGGATCTCAAGAAACATTTTTGGTGGCCGGGTATGAAAGCCGATGTTGCTAAATACGTAGGAGAATGTTTGACG